>NC_092817.1:79403626-79703626 GCF_023375885.2 Dermacentor andersoni
TGTGGTGCAAGACGTTTCGAGGAGGAGCCACACGTGCAACGGCTATTGCAATGAAATCTATACAAGACCATTGTTGAGTAGTTCAGTGACTTGGATTGGTGTGGCACTTCAAACCAAACTTTTCAAGCACAAACTGAGTGAACAATTCCTTTTATGGTTTCGAAATGTCCACATTGAAGTCTCGAACGATAATCACAAGGGTAGTGTCATCCCGGCTAACCCATATAAAGTGCTTGGTCATGAACTTCTCGATATCGCACTATAAGGTGTGCCTGGAGATATATGCAAAGTGGATATCACAATTCCATCTTTTATTTTTACGGGGCGGACATCCATCCACACAGTCGTCGGTATTGTCCTCTTGCGAGTTAAGAGGACAAATGTACATATATTGTACCCTTTGTGTACATGGCAATGCCTCCTGCTCATGAATCCATGTGCTGTTCACAAACGACTTGAACTTCACGGGCTATGAGCCATCGCATTTTTTCCTTGTTTACGGGAGTGTGAGCCATTACTTACGGGGGGTGTCATTGCTTCCGCGGGTATGAGCCATTGATGATCACGGTATTCGATATTCTGTCCTCTACCTTGTATGCGCGATTAGAAAGAATTCATGCACTGTTCACTTCACTTGGCGAAGTGCTTGTAGCCACTGCCTTACAGGGCTATGAGCTATTATATTTTTTTGGTTGCTCAGGAAGTTATGAGCCTTTGCTGATAATGATAGTGTTTGCTCGCACAAATGAAAATTTAGCGGAACCCTAGCCATAAACAGCTTCGCTGTAATAGCTGTTCACTATGTGTGCGTGTGTTAGGCAGTACAGGTAGCAGCCGAATCGGGCTTTGACCATGAGTATACGTAGCATTTCATTTCCCATCTGTTGCGTTGGAGAGAACGCGATCATTCTAACCCTTTGCAAGGCTCGTTCGTCTGCGAATAAGAAAGCGCTTTGTTCTGAGCTGTGTATATGAAGCTATCGTGTAATGGAGCTGGTGATCACGGATGAATTCGCGCACTACATGAAGTAGTCGAGAGTGGCAGCACATTCATACACACTGTACGTGTGAGAACGAGCGACAAGGTGCTATTAACACTACGTCATCGTGTCTACAGTGCGATTGTTTGCGATGCAAAAACACTCAGCGGCGAAATGAGATTCCAGTGTGATTCTCGATATTTATGGAAGCTTGTCATCGTATTTGCACACGTGATATAATGCCTTCATTTTTGTTTATTTATACTGCGTGTTTCGTCCTTCTGCGTCCACACGGGCCAAATACTTTTGCCTTAACCATACACTGGGAACAAACCCGCTAGAATTGAGGTGGCAATCTTCAGTGCATGCACAGCGCATTGCTCGTCGGGATGCAGTGGACACGTTGTCATGCGCAAAGCCAGCAGCAATCTCAACACGCTCATTCTGCCGCCCTTGCGGATATGGCTTACTCACGCCACAGAAAGCTGTCAATGTGAAGGCTGCTTCAGGGATGAGTATAGTGGATATAAGGGCAATAATATGAGTGTCAGTGTTAGCGCGAGTGAGCAGAAGTGTTATGCGATACTCACAGGACACAGTTAAAGTCATCAAACTCGCCAGCAAAGTTTAAGACTGGCGGTGACATAGAACATCACAATGAACGTTCAATGACCCTCACAAAACACAGTCTGAGTTACAGAATCACCGTCACAATGAACGGTCGAAGCAGAAGCGCTTGTTCCAAGGTGCCAGGATCATTTCTTCCTAGAGCGCTTGCTTGTCACAAGTGTCTTTGTCAATAAGGGCGTAATTTCATCATTTCCGCTAGAAAATACCAACAGCGCCGCATGTAATTCTACTGCAGTGCACGTGCTGTGCCACCGCCAGCAGTCATATGAATACTGAGATATTACCAGCGTTCTTGTCTCAGCCGCTTGTATAATGCAGACAAGATTACGAGCATGCTGCGAAGAGACAACGTATAACGAGGGTCACAACCGCTTCTGGGCAGTCCATCACTGCTCCTTCTTAACCAACCAATTGAATCCAAACTTTGAACCCTTAGAGAAACGGAGCTAAAAAGAAATTTTCAGAAGTGATATGAAGAAAATGACAGCCAAGAAAAAGAAAAAATAACGTGGAGTTCTAAGCGGAAGAAACGTTAATATCACTACCGTTTATTTTTATCACAATCGGCGCTTAGCAACTCCGTTAATATTTCATTCTGTGGTTGCTTAGTTTCCTTTCTTTCCCCCTTCTTTTCATGTAGAAATATTTAATGTTCACTCATAATCTCGTGTATTGTGCGCGAAGGCTAATAATTTCTTCCGGCATTTCTAGTGAAATAAATGTTACTTACGGGAAGCGTATGGTGTTTTCGTCGCCTAGTTTCGACATATTTTGGCGGCCTTCGCACTTTGTTGGGCGCTTGGAAAGCAATAGCGTTCTCCTCAGCAACTTTGTCTGTTGTTCAAAAAGCTTCACACCCCCACATTCTAGTCGGTGAGAGAACGAGAGAGAGATAAATAGAAGAGAGGAAAGGCAGGGAGGTTAACCAGATGCACGTCCTGTTTGCTACCTTGCACTGGGGGAAGGGGTATAGGAACGGAAAGAGAGAGATGGGGGAGAGCCCAGTTTAGCGCACATCTTAAGGTTCGAGGCAACTCGTTAACTTATGAAGTGGCTCTTACTGTCACATGGCCGAAGCAATTCACCCGCATATGTGAATTTATAAGCACGGGTAAAGTAGTCTGCGTAAGCCACCCCATGTAGGAATTACTCGGTGAAATAATCCTGGATTGCATGAATATTCCATTTCAATAATTATTTTGCAACCCTATACATATACGCGATCTCTGTCTTCGAACTCAGCACAATAAGAGCGTAAATACTTGCTACTACAACACTTAGTCATCTCAACCTTAGAGACGTAGTACCCCTGGAGAGAGGAGGCATGTTACTTACGGTATCATATTTGGGATAGGAAACCTGCTATAATCTGGATGACAAAAAAGCCTTTGCATCTAAAAAAAATCAGGAAAGCCAAGTTGTCAGTGTATGCACTGACGTGCAGAGACAAGAGCGGAGCGGTCTGATGAAGTGTGGCCCGGAAAATAATTGAATATCGACTGCGATACAAGTGTTTGAAAATACCGTTACCCAAGTACGTCGATAATTCAGCAGTAGGCTCAAAACTTCATCAGGGCAAGTACTTTTTAGTTGAGATTGGAGAAGCGCGCGCTGACAGGTTCCCTCAGAAGCCTGAAACGAGAAAGAACGCCACTACTAATGAAACAAGTAAAACAATGGCTAGAATAAAACTTTCTGGCGCATGCTGCCCCTCAGACGCATGTCTCTCAGGAGCACGGAGGTGCTATATCCGCCTGTAGACTCTAGATTCGTGGATTAGAGCACTGCCGTTTCGGGAAAGCGCTCAAAACTTGGTCCTTCTTTTTCCACCAGTGTTTCCCTCGTCTCTCCGCTCTTGCCTTTCCTCGGGCTATGTTTCAACGCGATCCGGCACTTCGCCGGACGTGCTTAGCTTCGAGCTGGGCTCAGTCTGATTGAAAAGGTCTGGCTGTTGACCCCAATCTTCCAGACCAAGTATTTGCTTTGCTTGTTCCATGCCGATTGCATGGTGCAAGCAGGTTCTCTGCTCATCTTATCTTCTGTATCTAGTATATTATTTTCTGCACGAAGACTTTCATGCCGGATCTTGATCTACTTCGAACCATTTCTTTTTTTTTCTATCGCAGACTCTTACGCTTCCAGATTAGGAAAGCGCCCAAAGCTACCTTCGATAGGACGGGAGCAAGTAAATAACGCGAAAGCTGGAGTACAGTATCCGATTGTTGAAGTGCTTTTAGCGATATTTCTTCTATGCAGCACGATTTTCGATACCGACTTCAACCGTTCTGCTCGATTTCGAGTGGTGCCATAATCGAGCCTTTATGTGTTTCCTACCATTTATCGTTTTATTACGACGGCAATCATACAAACACTGCAGGCGAGTTCACACCGTCTCGTTAGGTGTCCTCGTGCTGTCACGGTATCAACGCGCATGCGCAGCCCGAGCGTTGTGGGAGGGTTAGGAGTATCCAGCAAAGGTAATGAAGACAAATGGACGCACCTTTCACATGCGCTCAACCGTCTCTGCCGGAGGCAGAGCAGCGTTCTCGCTTCTGCTGCTGGCATGAGCATTGTGCGCACACACATCAGCGTTGCCGATGAGCAGCTGTGCGCGTACCACACCATGATGCCTACACCGGTCAGTGCAAAAACGACGGTAAAGATAAATCTATCCAAGCATCTAAAAAAAATGCGTTGACAAACGCCAGCAGTTTTCCTTTGGTCTTGTCCCAAACAGCGTTTAGGAGTGACGTCAAACGTCACAGCCGGCGTCCACCGTATTATAGTGTTGTCACAAGCCTGGTAGGAGCTAGGGCGCAGTTACCACTGTACCATGTCGCCTTCGCACGCTGTTAGAGAGCCCCACATGAGGACTGCTAGAACACCGTGCGAGGAGCTCTAGTGTTGCGCTGACATTGCTATCGCTTACAATGCTTCACCTTCAGGCGAAACTGCTAATCTCTCGTCGGCAATGGTATTCTCGAGTTTCAGCTATTGATGGTATATGTCATGGTCTGTTGGAAATTGATCGGCTAGCAGTAGGCTGCCGTCGCAGGTTTCAGACATCTACGGATATTTTCTAACAGTAGCGCGACATCTCATTTTACAGCACAGCTCTTAATAGCCCGTTCCTGCGGCGAGCGTCGGTGGAATCGGCGTAAGCGAGCGAGCGAGCGCCGCGAAGAATGAAAGCGAACGCGGTGCGTGGTGGTAGATCAAAGAAAAACCGTAGCGAAGTAAGGTGGAGGAAAGCGCAGGAGGAGGGTGCAGTGGAGCCATGAGGAGGAAAGCGGACGAGAAGCGGAGGTAGACGGCCTGCGCAATGGTTGAGTTGCAGTCGGCCACGGCATCCGCAGTCGCGTGGGCGATCCCATCTGCGCTATCGAGGGAGGTGGGGGAGGGAGGGGGGGGGGCGCATGGTGGCGTGAGGTGAAGAAGGCTACGCTCGTTCGCGGCGTCTCCTGCTGAGGTCCGGAAGCGGTACCAGCGTATCACTGCTCCTGCAAGGGGCGATGGCGAGCGGCTACGGGTGACTGGTAGGCTCGATGTGACGCTCTTTGGGGTGTTGTCGCCGCTGACATTGCATGGTGGCATGACTGCCGCGCGATGAAGGGCCGCTCTCGTCGTGGGGAGAATGAAAGCGTGCGAAGAAAAGAGTAGTGCCGCGCTAGACGGGTTGTGCGGCGACGATGGCTACGATATGGTGCCAGAGTAGCGCGCGTCGTCTATAAGGAAGGAAAGCGCTGCATGAGCTACATGGCGGCTGCAGTGAATCGCGGACACGCGTCAGCCACGCGCTTCCTCTCGCGATCTCCCGATTAGCGAGTCAGTCGTGCCACACTTCACTCCGTTTGCACATAGATTGTCCGCGCCAGCTGCGCCACTCACAGCGTTCTCTTCCTAATATAAACCGTGTAACTATATAATGATGATGCAAAATATTGACACGCGAAACGGAAACACGCATAGAGCTGCGCTCAAATTTCGGATTAAGGAGTATCTTAATCGTCGGTGAATTTCTTTTTTTTGAAGAGATCTTTGTTATCGGCATTTTGTAAGTGGTTGTTTGGCTTCGTAGTAAACCATATAAAGTGGTCCATATCGTAGTGCTGCGCAGTACTTATTTACGTTGTGATCATGAAAAATTATAGATTCAATACTTCAGAAATATTATAAGGAAAGAGTAAGCATAACAAAGCATAACAAAGCATAACATCACCAGAGAAGCGGATGCGGCCGAACTATTTGCGTATAGCGCACTCAGAAAGTAATTGCGATGAATTAAACCAAGCTAACGCACTTCGAAAGGAGTGAGCACGGGTTAAGCACGTTACACAAGTCGAAATTAACAAATTTTTTCGAAAAGTATATATATGAACCTTTGAGAAGCCTGTGGAGCCCTATTCAAACAAAGCTGTTGAGGCCGTTCTACGAAAACCCCGCCTGCTTCACAAATAACAGTCGTTTTTTATATTTGAATTCCGTTTTCTTGGTGCCATCGCAAATGTAATAAATTAATGTACTATGGCAATTTCATATATGGTTTGGTTCCCCACACACATAGAGGTTTGTTCAGTTACTTTTCAGCGTGGCCTTTTGCTTTGGAATAACTGAAATAGCTAGCAATACACTGCGGAGTAGATTTTACACATTTAAACCGGCTCGTCATAGGTCAGTTAACACCGATACAAAATAAAAATTAAAATTTCTGCAGCGAAGGAGCGTGTTATAGAGCTGGAAATGTCGTGGTGGCTTCGCACCGATGTAGGTAACGTAACATATTTCAGAAGTATATTAAATGCTGGCTCTTCAATACAGAAGTGATGGTTGGCTCGACCTACTAGCAGATATCTCGATGCACGTAGGGAAAGAATGATAGTTTATGGTATCTTATAGGTGGAGATTCCAAGAAGCACCATTGTAGAGCTTCTTGGAATCACTACAATCCTTACGTCGCTGCGAGGTCACACACCTATAGTCGCAAAGTCTTCTGTGCTTGGTGGTTACACCTTTCCTGCAAGAGTTCCCCGAAAATAATGACGCCGGCGTAAGAATTCCGCTCAGCAAGTTGTGGCCCTAAATTGTGCAACTATAAGGGAGACTTTCTTTAGAAGCACCCCCATGTGCCTCCAAATAAGTTCCTAGTGGCACTGTCATCTCGCTTACCTTCTCCAACAGCAAAAAAAAAAGTTCTGTTTTTACGCGCCATGCTCGACCACAATCTCGTAAGCAGGCGCGCCGTCGTGGGGGACTCCGAATGAATTTTAAACACCTGGGTTCTTTTAACACTCACTTAAACCCAAGTGAACGAGCGTTATTGTATTTCGGTGCCACGGAAACGCCGCCGCCGAGGCCTACATCAAACCCGTAACCTCGAGCTCAGTATATAGCGCAACGCCACAGCCACTGGGTGGCAGCGCCGGCTTACCCTCTTCAACACAGCGCTGTGCAGCATGCACATGTTGCTACAGAAAACGACCATGTGCGCCACATATGATAACGATTCGACTGCCTCGATGAACTCTGGCTTCCCTCGGCTCATCGGAGGTAGCATATTAACCTGTGGACCAGCGGATACGTAAGGCAAAATTTTATCCCCCCCTAAATGTTTAGCCTAAGAAAGTTAGGTGATTGCCCGTCTTTCTGCAGCACGATTAATGCAGCTGCCGGGAGCAAAGTTGTTCTTCATAGCCGTACAATGAGGGTGAAGCTGCGAATGGAAACTAATGGAAACTTATAGAAAGACGGGTGAATGGACAAATCTAGCCTAATTTCCAGCTTTTAACAGCTTGCCGTAATAAGTTATTTCGACTAACGACGACAGGAACTTTAGGCGTCATGGTGACCATGCTTTATCGCCACGACAGTATACAATATTAGCAAGTGCGTGCAACGTATGTTCGTATTGAAGTGTTCGAGTCCGCGTACTGTATGTAGAGGCAACGGACGCTCAAGCTTTCCACACTGGCAGCAGCGCCGGATTACACATCCCCATAGCTTAGTGAGTGGAGGAATCATATTGTATGAAACGTTGCGCGTATACGGACAGCGTTCATTCCGAGGCAAGCGATTCCACTTTCAGCGCTCTCACGCAGCCCTTGCGCTCGAGCGCGTCAAAGTGCTGCTGTGCCGCATTCTGCATGCACGTATCCCACATTCAAACTACGTACGCTTCATAAGGATCGTTCGCACGCAACTAGTTTGTTCAGACTACTGTCGCACTGAGCGGAAAGTACGCAACATTTGCAGCCAGCCTGGGCGTTAGTGTCGGAGTACCCGCTACTTTTACGACCGGCACAGATACGACTGTGACGATGCCGCCAATGGGCGAAGCAGTTTAGATTTGCATTTACCGGTCATGAGGCTTCCACGTTCTTCAGGTGCCGACTTCAGAAAGCTTTTCGTACGTAAGTGCTGTTTTTATTCGCCGATCACCTTGACTAATAATGCCCTGCATCACTATTGGATGGCACGAACGCTTTAAGCATATGAACTTTTTGTCAATGCGGGCCATCCGACGCTGCTGCATAGTTTCCTGTAGCTCTATATAGCGTTATAGCACCCATTTGTTAATTGACGCAGTATTGAAAACTTCGTTGCTATATGTCTCGGAGCGCTGATTGGCCGGTCGAAAAAACGTATCTGACCGAAGTACTGAATGAGAACAATAGGCGAGTTTTAGCGATGTAACACAAGTTCCAGCACTTACATCAAATGCTATAATTACGACATTTATGTTAGATGCGACTGTAGTTTGAACACGGCTTATACAACTATGCATGCTGTATGCGCCCTAACAACACTGCCGTAGATCGGGACGCCTCGCCTGCTAGGTTCGAGCCAGGCATGAAACAAACCGTCGGGTGTCTGTTGCTGTTCAGAATGGGGTCTTCTTTTTGTCGTAGCCCAAGGGGATGCCGTCAGCAGAACTTGTAGGAAACTGGAATAGGCGCAACGCCACCTAGTCAGTTCCCGGTTCCTTACATATAGATGGTTGCTAGTTTGACAAACCACACGAACAGAGACGAGTATTCAGTAATTATTTTCAAAGCACATAGTCAATCTAGAGGCTTCAATCTTTCTGTACATGTGAAGCACATCATCATCATCATCATCATCATCATCATCATCATCATCAGCCTGGTTACGCCCACTGCAGGGCAAAGGCCTCTTCCATACTTCTCCAACAACCCCGCTCATGTACAAATTGTGGCCATGTCGTCCCTGCAAACTTCTTAATCTCATCCGCCCACCTAACTTTCTGCCGCCCCCTGCTACGCTTCCCTTCCCTTGTAATCCAGTCCGTAACTCTTAATGACAATCGGTTATCTTCCCTCCTCATTACATGTCCTGCCCATGCACCATTTCTTTTCTTGATTTCAACTAAGATGTCATTAACTCGCGTTTGTTCCCTCATCCAATCTGCTCTGTTCTTATCCCCCAACGTTACACCCATCCTTCTTCTTTCCATAGCTCGTTGCGTCGTCCTCAATTTAAGTAGAACCCTTTTCGTAAGCCTCCAGGTTTCTGCCCCGTAGGTGAGTACAGGTAAGACACAGCTGTTATACACTTTTCTCTTGAGGGATAATGGCAACCTGCTGTTCGTGATCTGAGAATGCCTGTGAAACGCACCCCAGCCGATTCTTATTCTTCTGATTATTTCAGACTCATGATCCGGATCCGCGGTCACTACCTGTCCTAAGTAGATGTATTCCCTACCACTTCCAGTGCCTGGCTACCTATCGTAAACTGCTGTTCTCTTCCGAGAGTGTTAAACATTACTTTAGTTTTCTGCAGATTCATTTTTAGACCCACCCTTCTGCTTTGCCTCTCCAGGTCAGTGAGAATGTATTGCAATTGTTCCCCTGAGTTACTAAGCGAGGCAATATCATCAGCGAATCGCAAGTGACCAAGGTATTCTCCATTACCTTTTATCCCCAATTCTTCCCAATCCAGGTATCTAAATACTTACTGTAAACACGCTGTGTATCGCATTGGAGAGATCGTATCTCCCTGCCTGACGCCTTTCTTTATTGGGATTTTGTTGCTTTCTTTATGGAGGACTATGGTGGCTGTGGAGCGCTATAGATCTGTTTCAGTATTTTTACATACGGCTCGTCTACACCCTGATTCCGTAATGTCTCCATGACTGCTGAGGTTTCGACAGATCAAACGCTTTCTCGTAATCAATGAAAGCTATATATAAGGGTTGGTTATATTCCGCACATTTCTCTATCACTTGATTGATAGTGTGAATATGGTCTATTGTTGAGTAGCCTTTACGGAATCCTGCCTGGTCCTTTGCTTGAGAGAAGTCTAAGGTGTTCCTGATTCTATTTGCGATTACCTTAGTAAATAGTTTGTAGGCAACTGACAGTAAGCTGATCAGTCTATAATTTTTCAAGTCTTTGGCGTCCCCTTTCTTATGGATTAGGATTATGTTACCATTCTTCCAAGATAGCGGTACGCTCGAGGTCATGAGGCATTGCGTATGCAGGGTGGCCAGTTTCTCTAGAACAACCTGCCCACCATCCTTCAAAAAATCTGCTGTTATCTGATCTTCCCCAGCTGCCTTCCCCCTTTGCATAGCTCCCAAGCATATAGTGCCCCATTTCCAAACATATGAAAGTTCTGCCGTTTTTTTACTTTTAAGGGAAACGGGTAAACTTCTTAAACGTTTCAAATAACACCTCCAAACGAACAGAAAACGAAGGTTTAGCAATTTTTTAATCCCTTATTGGCACACACGCTTCAAAGTAGACCTGCATATTACCCAAACATCCCCCACATTTCCCCAACATATAAATTTCGTGAAAGATCTACTTCTTCATAAAACTGTGAAAGGTGGCATATAAAGTATTTGAGTGCTTCTAGTCGCATAAAAATCTTCGCTATAATATGTGAACAGTCATAATCGATAATAAAGAGCAGTCTAACTGAGTTTATAGCAATTGTGATGTTGCATGATGCATTTCCATATATAACTCGTTTGAAATGGAGTCGCCGGTATCATCAGCAGGAGCTAACACCTTCTTACTTACTCGTGTGAAATAAAGAAATAAACGCATATAGGTTGCGAAAAAATTTGCTGAGTAATTCAGGACCACTGTCCATTACATTCCGTTTGTATAACAACCATCTCCGGTGCATCACCTATATCAAAGGTTCGTATAACTTGCCTAGCGCGCCCTGTATGTGTCGATGCGCATTAAGCGAGACACACATAAAGGCGGAACTGTCGTCTTACGTGGCAATGACAATTCCGCACACTACGGAACGTACATATCGTGGACTGGATGATGTCACCAACTGTTACGCACTGCTGTTGACGCTGCACGCTTATGACTGCAAGGCCTAATACGCCTTCCAGCTTTGAAGGCCGGGGGGAAAAACGCCGCCGCCGCCGCAGAGCTTCTTTCCGCGGAACGGTGCATGTACATAACTCGCTGGGAATGTTTGCGGCGCTCTTAGGGCACTCGTAGCTGCAGCAGCGTTGGACGCCATTGAGTGCGGCTACTGCGCAAAATGATGCGGGCTATTTGCAGAGGCGAAAGTGTTTGCTCGTCCACGGCCCACGATTGTCAGTCCGAGACATTTGCGTCGCATGTAGGCTTCTTTCCTATATACGTCGGGTCGCGTAGCGGGTGCGCTACTACATAGGGGACGCGAAATACGGCACTGTTTGGGTATGTGCAGTTGCTCAGCATAAACATTTGCATAACGCGCAACGACGTGTTGCAACGGCAACGACGTGTTGTGAGCGCTGCTCCAAGAAGCTCCTAGGCATGAAAACTCTGTTGTCAACATAGAGCAACTCGTCCCCAACCGAATGCGCAGATGTCAACAATACTGCAGAAGAATGCAGCTCGGCGGAAAAAAGTTGCGATAAGGACAAGTTTAGCTGCGACCACTCCAACCAAAAAACAAGGATAAGCGCTAAGATTGGACGCACGCTCGACTTAGTAAGGTGGCGTCTATTGTTATAAACAGCCTAAACCATAGGTAAATGTATAGCCAGAACGTGAAGAAAAATAATAATGCTTTTTGACATCTGCTCTGCGTGTTTGGATCGTACCCCTGTCGAAGCACTTTTCATATATGCATGTAATATACAAAGTGCCGTTTAGTGTTGACCCCAAAAGCCGTCCTTGTTAATCCACAAAAGGAGTAATGAGTAGGAACATGCTTAAGATCATCCATAAGTGACTCGTTTGCAATTGCACGGTGCATTAATTAGACCAAGGACGTTGCCTGTGTATACAAGTGGGTGGTTCGTCGAACTACCGGGCTATGAAAATTCCCCGCAATATAATGTAAATTCATGGTATGGTGAAAATTGGCAGCCGGAATCACCTATAGAGCCGACAACATCTTCTGACAAACATATTTCACTAAAATCCTTACTTATTTCAATGCTTCAAGTGACGTCATTACTTTATGTTCCCACATTTTACCAGGGGCGGTCTATTCGTTGCATGTTCTATTTATCCAAAACACTATTTTAATCTTGCCATGGACATTGTTTCATGGTATGATAGACGTTATACATGGCGCAAATGAAAACGAAATGACGAGTATCAGATACGCCTGGCAGATGATTAAAGAAGCCATTTGCAATTGACACTCACAAACTGAAATTGATGAGTGCACCTAAAATTTCGCAAGGTCCAGCTTGGACCTCAGCCTCAATTTAATGTTACGTTGATACGCGGAGAAGAAAATCAAATATCCTCGGCGTCTCGGCCTAGTCCATGTACTTGTGCTCAGGGGAGTACGTGGGGCAACATAAGCGCGCAAAAGCATTCGGAACACTACTGCAGAAAACCACTTCTGCCTACACAACATCCGCCGGGTTGTCTAATTAGGGCGCACGCATAAAGGCTGTCGCCACCTGAATTCCACGCGGCGGCTTTCATCTTACTTGCTTAGCAAGGAACGCCGCGAGCTTAACTCCTTTCCTGCCGCGCGGCTGGGGTTTCGGAGCTTCGCGTCAGGAGAGTCGGAGCATACAGCGCGCGCATGGACTTCCAAACACAAACTCCATTGACGCGTGCGCGTGTTTTTGGTGAGATAGCAATAGTGTAGCGCAGAACAACTCGAACGCCTGAAATTGAATGAGCTTGCCCTGGAATTCTCGGTAATCCACAGCGTGCTTACTTGCACAACCTGTGGCTTCGTAGTGCTTTTGTTTTCGATGTAAAAGTGATGTACGCTTGAAAACATTAGAGGCACAAGATAAGTAATAGCCACAATAATTTCTCTAGAAGCGAGCGCTTGCAGAAATGCTTGGGGTAACGCCCATCCTTGTAATAGCGTTCACTCATTTAAATGGCGTGGCGGCCTGTGTATAGTAGTTACCTGCAAGTGCTTTTAAGAGCTTGTGTGATCCACGCTGTTAAACAAAACGCTCATTTGAACGGGCAAGCACAACGAGGCAATTTTCTGTTTGCTGTATATATTAGCGCCTATATAAACAGTATATGAAGAGTGTGTGTGGATTTACAGACGTTTTCGGCACAATAGTGCCAATTGATGGCGGCAAAGTCAGCCGTTACTGCTTTATGAAAATAGACAACCGGCAGAAAGCGGCCTCTCTTGGACAACTATGTTAATCAAAGCTAAAGAAAAAGCTCCAAGCAAGATTGTTATTTGCCAACACGAGGTTTCAGAGCTGGCTCCGAAACATCGGGTTGGCAAATAACAATATTGGTTTGAGTTTGCCTTAAGCTTTATTTCAGTTACTACCTTTGTTCTCCCATGTTAACACAAGTTTCATGTTTGTAAACAAGAAACCTATGACATCGCTAGCATGCAGGCACATGGATAGCATAAAACAGAAACATCTTGCTATTTTTGTCAAGCCACTTCAATTCATGGCCGCGATATCCTCGAGGTTTCTGCCTCAGGACCTATAATAATCCAGGACCAATAAAATCAGGTTCATAGTAGACATAGCAGTCGTCTAGCGGCACCCGCTTAAGGCTGGCGGCTTGGGAAGGACACATGCCCTAGCGCGCGTCTTGAGGTAAGAGCGCCTCTCCTCCTCTAGCCCGGCTATGCGACACTCACGAACTATCTTGCAGGTATTTTCTGATGAGCGCAAAGCCTGGCCGAGCTGGGATGGCTGGTGGCTGCATATGCACTGTCTTCCCGAGTACCCAGGGCTGAATATCACGTAATCTTAAGTTTTGAAAACGTTCGCTTCCCTTTGTTTGCGCTCTTAATCATTCCAGCGTTGTGACAACAAGTGTTCGGGGTCGTGGAGTGAGATCTGTTCATGTTTGGCTCTGCGCGTGTGACACTAGGCTTACTAATTTATTTGGCAAGCGAATGTTCGCTCTAAATCAAACGGCCGACAAAACTAAGAACCTTACTTTGTGTAGTCGTATAATACTTTGTAATGACTACCAATGCTTCGCCTTTCGGGTGGAAGTGCTACTATTTTTCTTCTAAAAAAAATAATCTCGCTCCTGCAAACGACGCAATCACTCAACGAACGTATCAATTAAACCAGCGTAATAATTTCTAAATGTAATGACATGGCTGCAGTTGGAGACTGGCAGTGACTTACACAGCTTACTTGCGTATACTTGCGCAGGACCTCAGTACTGTATTGCAAGTATACAGACGTAGCTGCTTTTTTAAGTAGCAGTTGTCGGAATATTCGAAGTTTCAAATGCGAATCAAATGTTACACACTAACTCAACAAGGACCTTTTTGGTATTTTCGGGTATTCCCAACTAGCGAAACAATTTGCAAAAACCGAATGTTAAAATCTGGTAACAGTTCTCCGCTTGCTAAAGAAGACAGTATCGTAAATCATCAGAAGTGAGCCAACGACAAAAGTTTTCGAAGCAATGTAACAACAAAATGAGTAATGCACCCTTCGTTTTGGATTTCGTTTCACAGCAGTAGCATATAAAAAAACATGTGATTTCTGATTGTGGTTCGTCATTGTTTCTGGCAGTCTAGCCCTGAAGCAGGTTTATCTTTTACGCTAAAAATTGTGATGTCCTTCTTGCAACGAGCCCTTTACAAGTGTCAATGGCAAATACTTTAACAGCTTTCTTGATCATTTCCACAACTTCTTGGCACGTATTCACAAAGTGCTTTTATGTTAGGATTGTTCGTAAGCGAAAATTTCAGCCATTCCGGATGCCGCGCATATTATTAGCGAAAGTTGCTGGCCAATGGCAAAGAACGCATAAGAAAGAAAACCTTTGCAACTACGGCAACTACATGATCTTTCTCTCGTAGCCATTTCTCTACCTTTTCTAAGAGTTGCTCATGCAGCAGCAATTCTTTCTTCAAAAGCTTGTTTGCGACCAAGCTTTAAAGTTATTAAGAGGCTATTCGTGCAGTTTTTTTAATGGCACTTGTGTCCGAGTGTTTATGAGGGTGACCTGTCTTGTGTGTGCCGAAAGGAAAGAGCAACTGCAGCTCCATTCTTTGGGACTGTGCCAAGAATCCGCACGAAGCTGCAACGATGACAACGATCCCGCCACGGCTCGAGGCTGCAACGAGATGCTACGATCACATGGTCCAAGCCCAGGCCGTCCCCCAGATCTCGGCGGCCCTCGAAAGGCAACGGCCGAGCGAAGCCGGAGGGAGGCCGCCACCCCAAAAGAGGGGCAGGCGCGGTCGACCAAATGGAGTAGTGCGGCCACGGCCAGAGTAGAGGCTCCACACGCCGGGAAGACGTCATGGCCGCGTCACGGTGACGCCTCCCTTACAGGGGAAGGCTAATCGTTCTGCAGGCATTCCTAATAAAGTTGCTTCGCTCGCTCGCTCATTTGGTTATCGCGTGTTTAAAGCTGATCATTTGTCTATGATAGCTACTACACCTATCTCTTTTTTTCATCCGTCATTGCGTGGTACCTAATTAAACCGAAATAAATTTTCTTGCTCCAAATATATTCGTCTGTGTCTGGCTATTCGATATCCAATTCGATATTCGATACTTGCTAATAACACTATTAGATTCGTATTCGAAAAAGTTTACATTTGCTCACCTCTATGTTTAAGTTTCTATTTTCTTCAGCTTCACTGACACAGTATTCCTACTTCGCTACGCACAGTACTGCGCCCTTTCACGCTGCAGATGATTCAGCTCATTCTGTTGAGTACCTTTGCTCGTCGCCGTCATTAGCCTGCCGTGCACCGCCTGCGCCTTCTTTACGCGACGAACCGCGAGATGCTCCATGCTCCGCTGCTTCTCGGGTCACGCCACACAGCAAAGGTAGCGGGCGCGCCGGCACTATACTCCTGTTTCCCCTGGTGTCAATATAACCAACTAACCAGAGAACAAGTAGTAGTGCTGTTTACACCGTGTGTCGACGTCACATCCCATTAGATACAAGCCACTTCCCTTTCCCCTCTCGCCTCGCACAGTTTCGCGCGCACACACACACACGCACACACGCGCGCGCGCATTTGGACGCTCCTCCAGCACTTGTACTGCGCGTCGCTTACACTGCCAAAAAAAAAATAACAAAGAAAACATTAAAGGAGAGGCATTTTCTATTTGTTTGTACAGAAAATTTTTGAAGCAACACTACAGGTATGATTTAATTTAAAAAAAAAATTTAGGCTGAAAGGCTGTTTGTCTTCATTCTGGTAGAGATAGTACCTGAATACCGTAGCGTAGCGTCGTATTACACTGCATAAAGAAAGGCTAGTGCCACGTGTAGTGTAGTTTCTCATACCTTCCCCGTGATTGCGTAGAATGCCTATTCTGTGTGATCTGTTACAACGGCATCCCAGTATTTGAGTCTTTGGTACTGGTATCTCGTTACAACGCCAAACCTCTACTCAAATTGATGTGCTTAAAATTAGTAGATACGTATATGCGCGTAAAAAGCATTTTCAAGATCACGCGTCGACGAAGCAAGCGACAAGAGAAAGGTAGCTGTTTATTTAAAAGCATAGAGGTTCCCGGTGTAGTAGTATTCGCCTACATGCTACTCTTTAAAGGAAGGGGAGAAGGGAGAATAAGACAATAGGAGGAGGAGGGCCGTTGAAAGCTAAAAGCAAGAATAAGAAAACAATAATACCTTCATTTCTCTTTTGATTCCTACTTGTCCGAATATATGACTCGTCTTCACTTCACTGCTGGCTTTTTATGCAATTTAACAGTACGAATAACAGCTAGAGTTCTGAGAACAAGCTATAGTTGATTGAAGGTAATCAAATAGGAAGTCGAAATCTTGACGCTGCATGAAGTTCGCCAGCTACCTTAGTGTTAGACGCATGGTATGTCATTATAATATCCGCTTACGTTGTGAGTATAGTTTCTTGGTGCCCAATTCCAAAATGCAGTGCTATAGACGTGACAGAGTCTAGACACTTCACTGCAACCAACCGCAGTCTGGTTTTAAAGGTTCATGCTGACTACATTGCCTGCGCACAAACTTATTGTTTTCATCGGCCTTTCTTCCTCTGTTTTATATAAATATAAAACTCAATAAATAAAGCACGCCATTCACTCTCATCACTTGATGGTACGCAATAGTTCGTGCAAATGTATTTATATCTTCAAACCCGGAAGCATACAATGGCACTGTAACGTGTTATGCGAAGTGCAGGCCAGAAATTGATGTTTTACTTTAAATTCCGTAGACTTTAGATAGCGCTGTTATGTGCCATCGCAGGGAAATGGGCCGTTAGAGCAATTTCAGTGATGTATAGCATGGAGGAAGTGCGCGCGTGATTGAATAAGAACACATGGGTATTGCAGACATAAAGTATCTGCTAAGTTACGTTAATGCGAATGTTTTTAGTGCAGTGTATGAATGTATGCGTTAAAGAAGATGAATTTGCCGAAGATAATAAAACTAAATTTTATCGATTACGCTCCTTGCTCATTATTCGGCGTCTCTGCAAACTACAACATTGCCCATACCTCTGGCGGTGGCAGTTTCGCACTTAAACATTTCATAAACCCAAGGCACAGTGCCATTTTCTGGACTCTATGGAGCCCTCAATCGCTCCGTTTTGAAACGACATCTCATAAGGGCAAGCAGCTCGTTTCATTCTCCGTCTTAAAGTTTGAGTGGACACATGTGACTTGCGCATTATATCGTACTGCCCTGTACATGCTTGTATGTACTTCGAGCGCATCCCCTTCAACTACATACGAGTGCCTAGCTTTCCCCCCTATTGTTCAAGCTGTTCGTCTTCTATTTGGTGGCGGTGATGCATTATTTATGCACAACACGGCTCCCGTCGTTGCGTGCTTTGAAAACATGCCACGTTAACCTGGGAACGGCTGCTTACCCAAAGCACTCATAAAAAAAAAATTCTTGACCAGAATTGTTCCGCGCTGACGAAACTTGGTGGTTGTTTACAAGTTTTGTTCCTTCCATTTCTCAGGTATTTCTGTTTTGCATTTACTTCATATGGTAAACAGCAGAGGAAATGGGCAAATTCAACGACACTGCCCCTTTTGAAGGAATCAAAGCGCGCTTCTCGAGCTAAGTAAAACGACGTTCTTGAGCAGCATTACCGGTTCTAACACAGCAACAGATCACTGTTTGTTTCATAAATGAAGACGCAGGAAACTCTTTACCAGGAAAAACTTTCCTTTAGTCGTCTTGGGCAATGTAGCTTCCACTCAAGCGCGCCCTCAGAAATTATAAGAAAAGAACTGGAAAGGGCGAGTCAAGTTCAGATCGAGACAGTGCGTAGCAAGCTCTTTTGAGCATTTGTCTCAAGTGGCTTCCCCATTACCGCTCTGTTGGCCATGCATTAAACGACTTTGCTGCCATGTGGAGTACGATTTCTTGCCTTCGGATTCAGTTATACGGTTAGTTTAAAACAAAGTAGGAGCTTCATGTTTTCTTTCTATTTTTTTTCAGTTTGATGCTTGATCGCATGTGTTTCACATCGACGCTTGACAAGGCCGTGCATTCAAAGGGCAAGATGCTTGGTGTTCACAGGAGTACATGGGTGCAACGCATTTATGAGCCACAAGCCTTTCGCAGGCTCATCCAGTGGCCATGGGCGACGATGGGAAAGTGGCTTGTAAGTAAAGCCTCTAGCCTGCAAAAATCATTCATCACATTATTAACATTCATTTTGTAAAGGTGACGTTGTGTGTTTAGTTGTCTTTAAACTGAAACTTCCGAAGTATTTCTTGTTCTCACCTGCTCTTTGCCGCACGAAACAAGTGCTCCTAATACTCAAACTATCATGAAGCAGGATCTGCATAACTTATATGTACATGCACTCGCCGTTTACTTTAGGTTATTCGGCGTTTTATAATCTTCCGTTTCTGCATAGGCAGTTTGATGTTCACGGCTCATTATTTAGTAATTTTGCGAAGCTGACGACATGTGCTCGAACACAAGTGTACTACGTGTGTGCTATTTGTGTGTGCTTGTGTGCGTGTGCTTCTATCTCTATTTCTATATTATGTGCTTTATATGTGCTAACTTTTTGCTACTTTGTCATGTATGCAATGTGGTGGGTTCTCGGCCTATAGTCCAGGGGATGCTTGCTTCTTTAGGCAGGTGGCGTAGAAGAAACCATAAGACACCTCCTGTGTGACTGCTCATCATACGAAGAGGCTTTCCCTTCGAACAGATTTATGGCATTTAAATGCAGTAATCTAATAGAAAAAGATATCTCCGGACCGTTACCTCATGCGTCTACGAAGTGCAAAGCCACGAAACCGCTACATCGCTTCTTGAGGTTTACCAGTCGGTATGACCACCGTTGGTTGTCCACAACAAAAGTAGAAAGTTGCCTGTCAAGAAAGGGGTCAGGCAAAGTGACACAATCTCGCAAATGCTATTCACTGCATGCTTAAAAAAATATTCAAGTTATTAGACTGGGAATGTTTAAGAGTCAGGATAAACGACGAATATCTCAGCAACCTTCGGTTTGCAGATGACATCGTCCTGTTCAGCAACACTGGGGACTAACTACAACGAATGATTGAGGACCTTAACCAAGAAAATGTAGGAGTGCGTTGAAGATTATAATGCAGAGGACAAAAATAATGTTCAGTAGCTTGGCAAGCGAACAAGAATTTAGGATCGCCAGTAAGCCTCTACAGTCTGTGCAGGAGTACGTTTATCTAGGTGAATTACTCACAGGGAACCCTGATCATGAGAAGTAAATTTACAGAAGAATAAAAGTGGATTAGACTGCATACGGCAGGCGTTGCCAAATGCTCACTGGGAGTTCACTGACTGTATGACTGAGAGTACACTCGCTGTATTCTAACGGGACTAAAATATGGGGCAGAAACATGAGAACAAGTTAAGGACCGCGCAAAGAGCGATGGAACGAAAAATGTTAGGCACGATAAGAGACAGGAAGAGGGCGGTGTGGAGAAGACAGCAAACGGGGATAGCCGATGTTTTAACTGATATTCAAAGAAAAAATATAGAGCTGGGCCGGCCATGTAATGCGTAGAAGAGTAACCGGTGGACCGTTAGAGTTACAAAAGAGGTGCCAAGGGAAGAGAAACACAGTCGAGGATGGCCGAAAACAAGGTGAGGTAATGAAATCAGGAAATTTGAAGGTGCAAGTTGGAATCAGCAAGTGCAAGACAGGGGTAATCAGAGATGACAGGGAGAGGTCTTTATCCTGCAGTGACCATAAAGGTAGGCTGATGATGGTGATGGCCGCTTTCGGTGACGTGAACTATGAATGCTTGACTGTGCGTGTGTCCGTGGAAAGTGGGACCTTCTCTCTCGATTATCTCCCACCCTTATAGCCTTTTCCCAGGGCAGAATAGTCAATCGTGCTCAGCCAAGTTTCACACACAGACACACACACACACACGCACACACGCGCACACACATGCACACACACGCGCACACACGCACGCACGCACGCACGCACGCACACACACACACACACACACACGCACACGCACACAAACACACACACACACAAAATATAGGGTCGCCAGATATGCCGTGTCTTTCAAAATCAAACCACAGACTCGTTAGCAATGAATTCACGCACACAGCCTCTTGCCTCTAGTAGTCTTTTGCGGGGGCCGGGCGCATTTGAAACCACGTTTTTTTGTAGCTGCTGTTTGATAGGAGTGTTTCCAACTACTGGTTACACGCGCCATAATGTATTACCCTGATAGATATGATAATGGGAAGCGAATTCCTTCATCGTCATTCACTTGTTCGCAATATGTAACACTATGGAGGAAGGGCGATGACCTGCTCCCACTTCTGCGATTACCACCATGCTTCATGACGCTCACAGGTTTGTGTCCATAAACAGCTCCTCGTGGCTTCTTTCTCGGTCAAACGCAAACCCTATGTCGAAATCGTATTTTCACTCTCCACGTACGAAGCTCTGCTATTACCATCCATGGCTGTCAAAAGCGAACGGAGTATACCTGTTCTGCAAGAGACTGGTGCTGTGGGAAGCCAAGCAGGAACATTGTCACTGCACTTCGAGTGAAACATCCGCTTTCCCGTTGTTAGATGCGCTTCTAACAATATCGTCTTTTGCGCAAGCATGCTGAGCAGGCACATGTTTACAGAAGCCGGGAATTGCGTTATGTTTACTAAAGCAGCGACGACTGTGGAAACGCGGACGCAAAATTTCCTACGATAGCTGCTTTCCATTGGTATAGCGCGTGCACGGATGGTTTTCTTGGAAAACGCAGGTGTTGTCGCACACGGGAAAAGTTTTCGCAGCGAAAGCGAACCACTGGCGATGTTCTTATGAAAGTCTATTGCGAGGTCTCCATCTGTTACAAACACTTGGGAAGTCTACTTTCGCACACAGTCACTGAAGCAGTTCATCTATTCGCTGAGATGACGAATATGCCCAGGTGAGCTTGAAGTGAACGCTAAAGTTCAAGACACTTCTGCAGCACTAATAGTGAAAAGTCTTTCTTAGTAGGCTTGATTCAGTTCGGTTTCATAAAGGCTTTTAGCTCAATCATCGTAGAAAAGCTGTGGAACTTCTATTGTGCACCTAAATTCTAGCTTTGCATTCATGCCTTGTTACGAAAAATGTTTACAAATCAAATTCACTGCACAA
Organism: Dermacentor andersoni; assembly: GCF_023375885.2. Classification (NCBI taxonomy): domain Eukaryota; kingdom Metazoa; phylum Arthropoda; class Arachnida; order Ixodida; family Ixodidae; genus Dermacentor; species Dermacentor andersoni. Next base: position 79,425,259 of record NC_092817.1, read on the forward strand.
AGCACCGTGAGACACCTATACTCGTGGACACCTTCCTGCGGCAATGAAGGGAAAGCTACGGAGGCAAAGCGCGCACAAGTGAGAGCGCTTCTGAAAAGAGTCCCGTGTTTTCATCCACGTTAGTTTAAGCTGGGGAAGAGAAAAAATAAACAGATTATTAGCAACAGTTAAATAAGATAAAATGCACCACTGAATGTAAAAGTTCAGTTATTTTGCGTCTTTTCCCTTCCTCGTCTGGGCAAACGCAAAACCGTCGCACGTGAGGCTGCGTCGATTCAGCGTTTGTTCCGTGCAACGAAAAGCACTGTCAAACGCTGACGAACTACTCGACGCTGTAACACTTGTGCAACACCCAAGCGCCCGTAGCTTTCCCTTCATTGCCACAGAAAGCTGTCCGCGAGTATACGGGCTTGCATCCGGACGAGGAGCAGGCCTGCATCAATTTGATTGGTTGCAGCCTTTGCGCGTCTATTATCGCCTCCCGCTGACAGTGTGTCTGCTTTGCAAGCCAACTTTACGAAGGGCCGAAAGGCCCCGCATTCCACTTCTAGAAAGGACACTTTTCATACCCATGGCGTCGTTTCCCGAACGCTCCCACAACCTTCAATCGTACAGCATTCGTAGCATCTTTGTTGACATTCCCAACAGAATTGCGCATTTGGCGCTTCCGTTCTCCGGGTCCGCTTGCTGCAATGGCACTGTGCCTTGCGCAAATGTTTACTTAAATCGCAGGTGCTTGAGAGACGATTCGCTTTGCTGCCGCCGTATGCGCCAATTCACGGTTTGTTCCCAGGCTGGCGACAACATCATTTTGAAGCGCGGGTGCTTTGCGTGCGCACCAGGAATGTACGTCATTTTCGCGTCAGGATATTGTCAGTGCACGCGTGTACGGTTGGTTCCCTTGTACGTGCATTTGTGTCGGTAGGCACAAAACACTTGTAACGCATGGGAAATGCCAATGCGCACAGCTTAGCGCGACGCTATTTCGCTCTGCGTGTAGGCAGTAGTGACGAAACCCGTGCCCACCTTTTTGTTAGGCGCAGTACCGTGGCTGTTTGCTGACTGCGCGCAGTACCGTCGTTACTTTGAAAGAAAGCTGTATTTTGACCAAATAAACAACAGCCGACGCGTCTCTTTCTGACGAGATCACCTTTGGAGGACGGCTTGTCTGTCTGTAAGGCCACCGCGTCAGAAACGTCACTTGTATGTGACGCAAGCAGGATATTGTGGGCGTGGGGTGAAGTGCCCGCCCATTGCCACCTTTCAGCAACCGCCCACTTGCACACCGCTACATGGTATATGTTCGATTCAGCATACCTTCTATGTTTATTTGAAGAAGGAAGCTTGTCGTTCTCGGGGAAAATAGCGCAATGTTTGAGTGACAGCCTACTTGCGATTTTTCTGTCTTTTTCGTCTTCCTTTTTCCACGCATACTACGGTACTGCCGCTTTGGGACTATTTACACATAAATACATACCCTTCACTCTGCGCTCTCTCGTGTTCTCTCACCAAAGGTGACATGACGTAAGACGCCCCCTTTCCTTATTTTAATAGGTGAGACTGCCGTAATGCTGAGCAATGGAAAGATAATGACGTTGAGGTCGTAGTTTGAGTTCGTAGTTTGTTTTACGACACGTCGTAAGCTACCTGTCAGAGACAGCAGTAGATTCTTTCAAATTGCGACGACAGCCGCTGCCAAGTAGTGGTGCGATGATTACCCTAAGTAACTTGACTACTAATAGAGTTGTGTTTAACTGACATGCTAAATGTACACACAATTGAGAAATTGGTACTGTGGACAATCATATATTGTCGTCTTTGACCATGATCAGGACAGCCTATTCGCACGATTACTGAGCTCGTTGCAACTATTGCAAGCGATGCCTTCACCCATGTGAAGTAGTACTAATTGGGTGCCTCATCCTGCTGCTGCCAGGCTGCAACAGTTTAAAATGACAACTTCATAAACTAATGAAGCACACAACGTAACTAAATTTTTATTTGTGACTGGCGGTAACGGTACACTACGATGACCTTTGTATATAGTTAAGCAGTGCTCCTGAAAACATGTAAACCTTACTTTTCAGATGTTTTCCAGGCTGCCGTGACAGACCTACTTTTTCTCAAATAAGTTGTTTGTCGTGGGTAAAGCAATATAAGCATGTTACAGATAACAGTTTTGGAAACGAATATTTCGGCTGTTTGCGCTATGCAGCCTGCTCAAAAGTTTACGCGCTGCAATGGTTAGTGGCAAAACACAATTGACATTTGAAGCAGCGTTACGTCGTAAGACGTAAAGTCTCCCGTAATGATCGCCTTCCAATGATATAATTTCGAGACCACATATTTAAATGTTTGCCATTACAGACAAGTTTTCTTTAATGCTTTGAAGACACCAAACTCGAACACCGACGATGGAACTCGGGATGTGCGGATACTCAGATATCAATAGAAGCTGACAGAGAAGCATCTCGACTTCCAACAATAAAAAAGATTGGCACGTGGCCGCGCTCAATCGTTTTAGATTTTGGTGGTGTTGGTTTTCCCCCATTAGCACCGTCGTTATGAAGCTTTCGCTATGCGCAAGACGAATCGACAGTGCCTGAGAGCCTGAGATTTCCTGACTGCTATCGCCAGTTCAACAAAGCGAATGAGTCTTGTTTAATCAGAATGTACAACCATATTCGCGACATGCGTAGTGAATTCTGATTGATCGACGAGATTAGACGACCCACAGCTGTGCTCGCTGCTGCCATTAAGATTTGAGTGTTGCTTCTCCTTCTGCGCAGAATTCCACCAAATGAACAGTTTTATTTCACTTTAGTTATTTCGCAAAATACAGGAGACTCTCTTTCCTGAAAAAAAAAATAAAAGAAACTGGAGGGTGCTACATGCGATGTGAGATCAACTGCTTAGAAAACTTTTGTAGGGCCAGTTCTCGAGTACGCGTCAGTGGTATGAAGCCCTCATCAAAATTATCTGAAGAAACAAATTGAAAAAATTCAGAGGTACATGTTGCGCTTTATGTGCTCCCGATATTGAAGGCATGATTCAGTCACAGAAATGCTCCTATAACTTAACGTGGACCTGTTAGAAACGCGTAGACAAAAAAAAAAGACCAGTTGATTGAAACTATTATTTCAAATACACCATGGCCAATTATGAAAGAAACATACATACTGGCACCTGGTAAACGGAGCTCCAGAACTAACCATAATCGGCCAGTCCAAGCTTATAACGCTTACACTGACACGTTCAGCTACTCCTTCCCCAACGTATTTGAAGTATGGTATGAGCCACCAATGTGTGTTGTGAAACATACGGATCTGTCTAAATTTGAACAAACTCTGTATGGCCATCTATACGAATGTGCCACATGATTGCGATATATTCTGTTTTTGTGAATATTGTGAATTTCTTTTTATTTTTCTCATTGCCCTCTCTGTAAGGACCCTCGCAAGAGGGTTGAAAGTATTGTTAATAAATAAATAAATAAATAAATAAATAAATAAATAAATAAATAAATAAATAATAAGTAAATAAATAAATAAATAAATAAAAAGCAAATAAATAAACGGGGCGTTCGGCAGATATGTTATTTCTTTAAACAATAACGCATGGATATTGTGACATGATTTCAATCTCCCATGGACGAAGTGTTTTCGCTGCATACTGCTCAATTTTGAACACCAACTCGGAGTGATCTTCCATATCGTGATGATGAACGTACTATTAAGCTGTGCCGGAAACTTTGCACTCAGGGCCGCAGAGACGGTTCTTCAATTACTTCAATTACAATCTTCAATTACTGCGGAAGCGGCAGGAAGGAAGCTTTCAATCGGCCTCTGCAATTTTAAGCACGTATATCCTCCGTGCACATGCCTTGCACAAGCAACTATACTAGGGGCAAACAATGCGTCCTGAGTCAGCGATGCGGCCGTGTGGCTGCAAACACTCCTTGCGATATGTGCCTGCATGGCTACGGAACACTTAGAGGAGCTTCCGACGAAAGTGCGGCTCTCGCTTTGTGCGTTCAGTGCCTCATTAGGACGCTCGTCACCAATTTCGAGAGCGCCATCGCACTGTGACGACGGATCTCATCCCCTAGCTTAAGGAGCCTCCCTCAGCCGTCTGCGTACCTGCTCGCCCCGTAAGGAGCATGTTTTAATGAAGGCGGAAGCCAACTTTGATAGCGCGCTGCACACATAGCCTTCCGAGTTTACATCATTACCATTGTCGTCTAAATGGGAGCAAGCGAGAGCATATCTAATATCCCGCTGAAGATTGGGAAACACTGAGCTTGGACTCTCGGAAAATCTAGATAGACACTATTGAATTACAATGAGAACAAGAATTAGCCAACTTCGTTTTCTTTTTTTTCTTTTGTTTTTCACCGAGCCCCAAACTCACAGTGATTGGCGGTTCAGGGGCTGTAGTGCTGTGTTACTCCAGTACAGTGACTGCCATTATTGGTCACGTACTCCGCTATCAAGCCGCAGTTCGAATCTTAAAATCAAGCAAAGGAAAGTCTCAGTGCCCCAGGTTGTGCAAGTGAGATCCGAACTCTTCACGGCAACGCTCTGGCACGTTCAAAGCACTCCCCGCTTGGACATCAAGTGCAAATCATACTTAACAAATCGAGAAGCGCGGCATCACAAAGAACGACTTTGTGTCGCTTGCTTTGTTCGGTAACAATCATAACAAATCATCGCTAGGCAGACGAAGATTAGGGAAATGAAGTGCATCTGCGTAGTTTCGCGTCTTCCTGATGTAGTCGCGTTCGGTTCGGTCACGCGTGTCTGTCTCGAGTGCATATATCGATCCCCGATGACTTTAGTGATGACCATCTTATCTTTCGTCATGCACGGAAATATCCATTGCTTGCTACTTGCTTTCAATTTTTTTTTGCCTGTTTCTTTGTTTTAAATGCCTATAATATTCCAGTGCGCCAGCCCACCAAATCCGTCCGTCCGTCCATCCGTCTATCCATCGATTATTGCAGATATTTATCAGTCTACGTCACTAATTTCTCGTTTGAGTTTACTTACATTCGTTTTATTCCAGCTATAGCCCAGAGAAGGATATGTGAAACGCCAGGCTGTATTAGCATATTGCCGACAGAGCTGTCACCGTAGTTGCCCTGTGTTCCTGTATATGCTCCTAAAGGGAGCAGAGTTGCGCAAATGTCCATCATTTTCTTCCACAGCTATGCGCTAAAGCCACTCATAGCGCTCGCAGAAGCCACACTTAGCACGGCGGCTTAAGTGTATAGACGCTGTTTCATCTTCTTTTTTATTTATTTTTTACCCTCTAGTCGTGATTGACCAGCAGGCAAGACACCATTCGCACGCACTGTGCAAGCACTTCTGTCTGCAAAATACGCTTTAACAGTTCAACGCTTCGCCTGTTCTGCGCAGTATGTTGCAATGCTAACCATGGGAAACATTTTTTTTATCCAGCTAGCACACAAACTTTTCTCGGCGTCGACGAAATGCACGGAATTATTTTTTTTTCAGTTTTAAAGAGGATTTAAAGAAATCTTCAGCAAACACTTCGACAAATTGCTATGTGTTTGTTTCCCGACTTTGTTGCCGACACAAATTAGTTGTGCTAGGAAATGCGGGAACGCGCGCATTTCAGCCGATAGAACAGGCCGGTTAAGGATCGTCGCCAATTGTGCCCTGCGGGCATGCTAGCGACCGTTGTAAGAGCACTTTCATGGTGCTTTGAACAGATGGGTGCTCTATACCGCGTCATATTGGAACGCAAGCTGTGCCAATATAACGCGGTTTGTAGCACCTCATCACGCAAGACGAAGTCACCCCGTCGCGGTTGTTTGATACTGCAACCGATGGATGAGCCCACGTATGGGGAGTGCTTAACGCCTGCTTCACTCCCGCCCCGGGTCGTCCCAGCATTGCACCATCTTATGGGTCGACCCACGTATGAAAAATTATTGGTATATGTCCACGGAGATGAGATATGCCATAACCTAGCGATAAACAGCTTCGCTGTAAAAGTCAGCATCGCATCCGTATAGTTGGCTTCTCTGGAGTGGGTAGGAACATTTGACGTTCATATGAACTACTTCATGGGTCTCGGCGAGTAACGGTGCGAGCGATGCAAAACAGGAAAAATAAAGAAGAGAGTAAGCAAGGAAGACAGGGGAAAAAAAGGAACACTAGCGCAACTATGCTCCCTTTGAGAGCATATGCAGGGGCAACATAGGTGTAGGCCATATGCGGCCGCACATTCGAGGATTTGTGTGGCTCCGCCAGAATGATATAGCGGAATTCGTCTTTACATTACAGCCTACAGGCATCGTGTTCGCTCGGTTTGGCCAAGGTGCGATCCGGAAGTGCTCGTATGGTGGTTCAGCGCTGTCTAGTATGCCAAAGCTGACCGCATAGGTACCATTCAAGGAATTGCACTCTTCTGGATTCCCTGACTCGAAGATGACGCTAAAACACGTAGGAAATGTTTACACCGCTTTCTGTGTAATACCAGCTCGTACGACAGCCGTAAATGGCTGGATCTGCCTGACTAGCGATGCGTGTGCGAGCACCACAGCTCGGTTAGCTCGGTACTCGCCGTCCCTCGTCGATCTTTGTAGCACCTCTGAACGGCGTTCCTACAGGTCCTTCCCGCCTCACTCCCCTTCCCCCCTTCTCTCTCTTCCCATCTACAATGATCAGCCCATTTAAGAGTTTTTGTACTTTTGGCAATATCTGTAAAATATGGAAACTGTTCATTTGTCGACTGTCAGTCACTTAATGAGAGCAGCATTCCGGGCAAGTTGGTAATCCATTGCTTAAATGATATTGCGCGACATAAAAACAAAACGGACGTGAAAGAAGACGACACACCAAGCGCAAAAGTGAATTTTTTTTCTTTCTGAAATATTGCGCGCATCGGTTCAGGGCTTCTACAATGAGAGCAATACTCCTTTCCACATGCCTTATGAAAAATCCAAGCGGCCTTTTTGATAGAGATCTTGTTATACAATTTTCGTCTGGTTTTAAAGTAGGGCACGATCACAAACTAGCTGTTTAACGACATCATTCAGCTAAATTTGGTCCCCTGAGGCGATGTTTAGCTTCAGTATGGTCGACCTATAGTATTCGTTGCTCAAGTAGTAGCCCTTGGTGATTACACGTCTACTTAACACAAACAACGAGCTACAGCACTGTGATACCTGTGCTAAGTAACCATGTCAGCGTCCTATTAGTTGCTATCGCACATTACAAACAGATGCTGCTATCGCGTTGTTCTTCGCCGACGTCACTTTACGTCAGTAGGTTCTCTCAGCCTGAACATTTTCTTCGTAATCCCCAGCAGCCGTATGTCTAGGAAAGCAGTTACGCCGGGGAAATACGTGCTGTTTTGGCCCATTTTTTTGTCTCGCACCCAAATTGCACGCCTGACACTCTAGCCATTTTCGCCATAATATCAAAACGTTGCAAGGCCGCATTAGAAGCAAATAAAGTCGAGGATATACGTTCGTGAAATATTCATGGCAATTATAGCAAATGAAGCCCTTATTCATTCAGGCAGCAGAGGCGTCTTCTTGCGGCTTAGCTCTACGTAACTGCCTTTCCACGTCGGTATACAGCCCAATGGGCGGTATACCCTTGATCGTGCAGGTGTCGACAGCATATGGATATGCGTCAGCAATAGTCGTAAATACATGCTCTTCGTCTGACAAGTTTATTATGTTTATATGTCCATGCATGATCATATTTCATATTTCTTCTAGCTCTATGCATGATGTCGGAATTAACGCATAATACTGCTGACGAACGTGCTGGGTCAAAAAGCGTCGGAAACAGTGCAGGTAACAGTAAAACGCGTCTGTACATACGTCGTGCAAGCACCATATGCTTCCGTTGTTATGACGAACAGAGCCCGCGCACTGGTGTTTCCGCTTGGCTGTTGAAATGTTGTTGTTTTCGTCTTAACATATGCCTCGTACCCACAAGGGGGGATTGGCGAATGAAGAACACCACTCAAACCCTGTTGTTACAGCTCGCGCTTGCACTTCCTTATGACTGCCCTGTACTCTGCCGCTAACGCTTGATAAAGCCCGTTACATTATTTCCTTTCCTCGTGTTCAAAATCCTCACTTCCTTAAGTGGAACCGGAGCTGACTTTGGCATCAGCGCGCCTTTTAGATTTCCACCTCTGGGTAAGAACGCGTCGTGATTAGTAGCCTAGAGAATGTTGCAATCAAACTGTGCGACGCTGCAGAAGCCAGCGCTAGCAGCAGTGGCTGAGGGCGGTGCCACTTAGCAGTACTTGCTAATCGTCTCTAATCGCTTACCTTGACAGCATAGATAGATCGAATGAAAATGAGCCCTTGTCTCATGGCACTAGACGAAGCGAGGGCATGACACCCGAAGCTGAAAGCACAGAGGGGACCTGTAAAAGCCTTTGAACCACGTGATAATAACCGCATTCCGAGTACTACGTTTTCAGGTTGAAGGGTGACCGAAACCCCTGATCTAAGGAGCCCAAACAAGAGTTTACGAGGCTTCTCCCAGACGCAGATCTTAGGTGGAAAGTCAGACGCCAGGCCACGGTTACGTCTGTATCCGTTTTGACAGCGTGGGACTCCGCGGGCGGGTTTCGAACAAACGATTTCCTGCAACCGACGTGGACGCTCTAACCACCACTAGATCAAAGGTCTAATGGTTTCGTACCCTGTTACCTTTTCACAGCATCCCGATCCATTACCAATTCGATTAAGGAGTACCCAGTCAACCAGGTAGGCGATAAAACCGTTAGATATAAGCAAGCATGAACATAAACATGGCCCCCAGAAAGTACGCGAGGTACCTTAAGAATGCTAACGCATATAAAGATTACACACAGTTACGCAGCTCTTGTTTCCAGAAATCGACAGACAATGAAAGTAAGGGACACCATTAGAGAGTTGTCAGAGACGATCCCCTTGTCCCTCTTACGATTTGTCATGTTCTCTTTCCCATGTATGAACTTGTAATCGGATAGAATGGATTTATAGAACTATATTATATATATATATATATATATATATATATATATATATATGGGAACAACATAGGGGAAATTACTTGTGCTTAATAAATGAAATAAAGAAACGATAAATTAATGGAAATTAAAGTGGATGAGAAAACAACTTACTTTCCATTAATTTATCGTTTCTTTATTTCATTTACTAAGCACAAGTAATTTCCCCTATGTTGTCCTTGGTGTCAGTGTTTGTTGGCCTCTGCTGATACGACTAATAAAAAGCAGGCTCCTCGGTTAACCCCCTTTCTTCTCGTTCATTATATATATATATATATATATATATATATATATATATATATATATATATATCCACGAAGCCCATTTTGGAACGTAGGCTATCAGTTCGCTTCCCATTCAGATTCGGATATCACTTTGCGAAATGGCCTTCCACCTACGAGCAGAGCTATGCATTATTTCGGAGGCATAATAGGGGTCCCTTAACGGAGTTTCGAAATTTGGTCAGTGCAAAGGGGGGATATCTGGAATTCTGTGCTGGAAATTGGTAGAGGGAAACTTTGGCTAAGGAAGAAAAGCTAAAAAAAAAGCTCCCCAGAATTTTTACAGTGGGAATCAGTACTCAGAGTGACAGGGTCTGCTGAAAGCGTAAACTTGGTCAATGCTCATGTACAGTGCTCCTGCATACATTGGGCGTTGGTGCTCTAATGCCATCCTCCCAATGGCGTTACTGGGCTGGCTCTGCAAGAATTGGGTGAGTTCCAATTTTTATTTCTACTTTATTGTCGCTCAGACCTTTGCATGTTTTGCTCAAGCAAAGAAATATAACCATGCACCGGAACCTGCTCACGACTATTCCAGAGCTTCATTGAAACGTTTCCCCCATTTCTTCCTTACTACCATCTTAAATCACTTCCTTTCGCGCAATCAGATGTACTGCAAGAACAAGTTAAGCAAAATATCTAATAAATAAATCGCTGAAATTGCTAGGCACGTGCCGTCAATGTGAGCCAATTTTAAGGAAACTGCCTCAATGCTCTGGCAAGATTCGATTTGCTACGGCTTAGAAAGTCGGACCAAATGGACGTTAGGTAACTGTCTTTTTTTTTATCGCACAGGAACAGGAGTTAACTTTTTCAATAGCATTAAGAAGGTCTCCAATTCAGCAGCTGCCGTTGGCGATTTGGCGGGCTAACTCAATCTACCCAGTTTCCTTGACCACTTCCTTAATGGATAGAAACAAGGGTAGATAGACCTGCCCGGAAAGCATTGTGCAATCGCCTGTAATGCGTCACTGGAGAAACACATATGTGTTGTTGGCCATCCGCCACTCCGCTTCCATTTCGATTCCAATTTCGAGTCGGGACGCTAGCTTTACTACATTAAGAAGCTTTAGAATACGGTCCTCAAGACTAGGGTGCCCCAACCAGCGCCCGTATTGTATTCCCGAGATTCCCGTGGGACGACGCTTTTGAGTATAGGGTGACAGGCTTGCGCTGACGTCGGGCGCTTGCGACGCCCCTACCGGCGGTAGAAGAGAATTCTAGAAACAAAAATCATCATTTAATGCAATACGTAAAATCGTTACGTGAAAGAAAGCTCTAGATGAACGCTAATAATTGCCAATGAGACAGACCTTAGCTAGATATCTTTAAACTGTAAATGCGCACGATGACGAGTACGATGAGAGAAAACAGGTCCTGTCTTTTCTCTTCCTATTCGTCTTTGTGCGTTTTTACAATTTCAAGATGCAAGTATACCAACTCGCCTAGTTGTCCATTTCCGTACTTAGCTAAATACCTTCCCTCCGAGACGCTTGGAGACCGGACAATCCAGGTTAGGGAACAACTGAAGTTTCCCCATTTCGATCTAAGAGCTTTGACATAAACAGAACAATCTCGAAAAGAAGAGTGATTTACCATTCGCTATTTGTTGTTTGCGTGAGACGTGAGATAGCGATAGCGCATTGTCATTTGTTATTTTTTTTTTTTTTACGAACGTTGCGACTTACACAAATACGAGGCCAGGATTGCTGCTAAGCGAGATCCGACACTTAATAGATGCCATCAATTTGGCATCAGAGCAGTTTATTAAATAGCGACACATACCCAATGGCAGATACCCTGGTACCCAAGTTTGCGTCAGAGAAGCTCATTTAAAGCGGCACATACACCCAACGACCGAATTTAGCATCAAAGAAGTCACTGAAGAGCGAGCGGCTCATACACGGTAGTGAGTCATGTTGGCGGTAAATAGGTATATTGAAAGGCAGCACATTTGCAAGAATTACATACCATTGCCCCAAGTCGACGGGTATGTAACTTCTTGACGGTTACCGTCAAGAAGCAAAACAATGTACACGTAATAATAAAAAGGTCGCAGTTTCACCTGGAAGGCGAAGCATCAATTTTGGTTTCAAATTAGTAGACAGCAATACGAAGTAAAGATAGTACCTTTATCGGCCGTGTAAACTTGCGAACATTCGCTTACTAATCGAATTAACAAGCGTGGTGTCAGCACGCTCAAGCATACGTGAACACATCACGCTCGATGAGCGTGGACATTCGCTGCCAAAACGCTGGAGTGAGCAAGCGCGGCAGCAGCAGAGAGCGAAGTGACCTTCATGCGGTCTGTCGGCTTCAATGCAAGAGCGGCGAGATCGCAGCACGCACAAAGGTGTAAGCAGTCTGCAGATTCATTTCAAGATACGCTGCGCGCGACCGCGCACGGCCGTGAAAAGTACGCACTTGTTGGCGGAGTCGAAGCCGCCCCCGCTCCCTCCCACGCTGCCTCCCCGCTTTTCTCCATATATGGTGCGCGAAATTGGGCCGCAATCGTCGGCCTCCCTCGCATGATTTCACTCGCACATACCGCATACGACGCGCGGTGAGTGTTATCGCCTTTGGACGAATGCACCTGAAGTATCCTTATAATTGCTATCACAAAAAAAAAAAAAAAAAAACACGTCGCATACTCCACCTACCGTTGCTATATCCAATACCTCTTTCAGAACAGACCGGGCAAACCGTCGAGCGATGTACAGCGAAAATAGACGTCCTCGCTCCATACATACTGGGCAAACCCCTCAACATATCCATTATCCACACTTTGAACGCGACAGCGTTAAGGAGCCCGTGTCGCAGAACATCCGGCGTCGACGTCCGGCATCGGACATGGTTTCGATAAAACGATTTTCGAACTACCCATACCCAGGCCCTCCACGTCACGCAAGGAATTTAGTGAATTCATTGAATTTCTTCAGGTAAAATACGACGAAAAATTGTAAAGTAGGATCACACACCACCTACAGACATGATAGCTCTGGGATTGTAATTTGACTATACCAGAAAACATAATTCTGTTACGCAAAACCTAAACAGAAAGCTTTTTTGCCAGCGTTTCTACCATTCACAAACGAGCCGTGGCGGTGCGCGGGTGTCTTCAGGGCCACGGAGCGGCGCGCCTGGTTTTTTTGCCATACCTCTACCTAGCGCTTGCCTACGTCGCATCGCGGCCCACGCAAGAGGCCGCGTTTCTACCACAAAGCTCGTCTACGTGCATAGCTATGTTCGCGGCCAGCGTTTCCCGGTAAACATTACAGTTACATACACTCCATTAGCCAGGAAGCGTGAGAAGAAGTAAGGGATCTTTGAATGCTATCGTGTTCCACTCTTAAAGTCGAAACTTAAGCGTCCTTCAAAGTTTTTTAACGCCAACAGCTTTCTTTGGCTATTTCGGCCGGTGGCGTGTTAGGTCGTTGGCAGGATGGTAGGTCGGAATTAGGTGAGGGAAGGCAGGAAACGAGCCCTCGCACAGCCGATTGGCGAGGAGGGGCAGGATGGATGGATGAAAACTTTTACAACGATAGCTCTGCTAACCAAGAAAACGCCCGTTTCCGTAAATCTGACCTTCAGGCTCCGCCAAGGTCAAACTGGATTTTGCCTGCCACTTCCGGCGGCTGCTGCGTATGTCACGTGGGCGCCCATATCCTGAAAGCGATCTGCGATATGCACAAATTGCGCCTAGTGCTGGTAGCTTCGTATGCGTTGTGCTTTCGACGCTTAGTTCGCGTTGAAGCGAGACGCAGCGTGGAGGTCAATTCGCTCGCTCCTGTTGCCGCGCCGAGCTGTCTGTGTGTTGTCATGTGGTGCAATCGTAGATGCGCTAGTTGCTGACGGTGCCGAGCAACGTCTGTGTCCTTTCCCAAAGCAAGCAAAATCGTTCTATCGCTCGACAAACTTGGTTTTACCGCGTTCAACCACGGCAAACTTTTGTTGAGTGATTCTGAGGTTCGCAGTGAGTCTTCGAAGATCCGAGGCTCTTCGTCTTGTGGTGGAGGGGGGTAGGGTGAGGGAGCTCACTCCAAGACTTCCCTCGCCATTTCTGCCCTGCGTGCCCTGTCAATCAGGTTAAGCTGCAGATCGTTCAGGGACAGCAGCGACTCCCACAACTCCGCGCTGGGGCGTTGCATGAGGAGGCGCAGGACGAAGGGGGGCGGGGGGTGCACACTGCTTCCTTGTTAGCTCGCTTGCTCATTCCCCAAAGAAAGGCGAGAGAGAGAGAGAGAGAGAGAGAGAGAGAGAGAGGTCGCGTGCTGTCAGAGAAGCGAGTCGCGGGTAGGGGCCGAAAGTAATAAAAAGAGACGATGTCACTGGCTAATTCGTCGTAGTTCGTCGCACGTCTCGCTGACCGCCCGGCGTTGGCCAGCCCATCGTGGACGATGTGGTGGACGAGAATCCCTGGCGGATTATCGGACACAAGAGAGTTGCGTTGGACGTTCATGGCGCTGATGCCAACGCACCAATGGGAGAAAACAGTGCATGCGTCCGTTCTCCACGAACGCCACAAGGAAACTCCGGGAAAGCAAGGGCAGGCGCCGAGGAAAAGGGTGCGTGGCTCTCGGACAGCCGAGTAATGGGAGTGGGCAGCAAGCCGGGACAGACTGTCGCCTCACACGCTCGTGCATTCGCTTGTTCGGGCTATTCGCTCAATTGACAATTATCGTCAATGGTATCCGCTTAACATTTGCACTCGTTCAAACATCTCACCATGCTTTCCTTACACCTGGAAGCGCTGGACCACTGCACCGCAGGACCTACTCCCAATGCTATGACAACTGCTGGTGGAGCACATAAAACGTATTAGTGACTCCATAAAAATAGACTGAGGCCCACGACGTAGAACCCAGCTGGACTTGAACCGCGACAACTCGAACTAAATATCACGCAGAAATAAAGTTGCTTTCTCTAAGCTAACTTTCAAAAGCTACCTTTCAAAACCAAGGACAGGCCGCTTTATTAACGAGGGAGTAATGGATTCGGTCATCGGCGACGTCATGTGATGTTTCCTCTTTCCTCGACACTATACTTTCAATGTGCCGTGTACCGCCAACTTTTACGTATAATATTCGAATTTCAGTGAACTTGAATACGGCGCAATTCGATTGCAATTTCGTTTTCACCGGGACTAAGATACGAAGATACGATACAAGAAAAGAGAATGATAGTCATGAACGATAGCAACCAGTCACTCGTTTCCGGGAGTGATTTTCTTTTACGTTTTTGTGTTTGCTGGATCAGTCACACACACAAAAAAAAGCCACATCAAACCTGCACGGTAGCAGACGGAATCTTAGGAAGTGGGAGTCTAGCCGCGTGATAATTTTGTTTCTTTCTCTGCATCGCTGCAGTGTGTAGTCCGCTTGCCTGCACCACCCACAGATGAGAAGGACGTGCTCGGCCACTTTAGACACATGGCCGCACAGCGCGCCGCAGTGCTCGTTCTCGCGGGCAGTGTGTGCTGGCAGGACCTACAGCACGTACGGTGATCCCGGATTGGGCGCCTTTTTTTCTCTCTGTGTCTCTCTCCGTGATTTTATTGCTTCCCAAATTTGGCGTAAATGTAACACAAGCGAAAGAAGTACGAAAATATGTGCGACGTGACCAGGCACATTGTGTTAATCTCTTTCTCTCGCTTCAGCGCCGTTCGTGGTGTTGCGCAGCGTGTCTTGTTGGCGATATCATCCACTGTTGCACAGTCGTTTCACCGGGTCTCCCCATAGCTTTCATTTGCGTGCTATCTATAGAGAAAGATGTTACAACATACTCCGCCTTCAGACAGGCTAGCATGGTTATGTAGGAAAGGAAAATCCGCTTCCCCGTTTTGTGTGATGAGATCGGTGATGCGGAGCTCCTTTATCGGTTTGTGCCTGCAGTCCAAAAAGGAAAGAAGGGTATTACTTTGCGGTCTAACGAAAAACGGCCTTCCGCGCCCTGGCGTGCTTACACGTTGTGTTCTCAGAAGGGTCTGATATAATCAAGAAAAAAGTTCTACGCCTTTTCATTACTTTCTTCTGAAACGTCTAATTGATGAAACACCCTCATACGGAAGATTCCGCCTGCGTAATTGCCGGCCAAGCACACCAGGCTAATCCCGCACCACCACGACACCAAAATGAAGCATTCAGACCTCAACCTACAGTTTCTTTCTTTCTTTTCCTTCTTCAGGTTCTCATCTTGCATTGTGTAATACACGCGTTTTAATCAAGTCTTTTGTCGAGATTTTCACAGTATGCTCACTATTTGTATTCACCTGCCATTGTGAACGATTTGACAGTTTTTTCTTTGTTGTTCTGGTTAATGATGTTGCCTAGTTGTAAAAACTTCCTTTCTTTGTTGATTCTTTTTCAGAGAGAAATACCTTCACGAGTCAAGAGAAAGTTTAACCAGCTTTATCGTGCGTTAAAATACATTTAGTACTTTTTCCATTCTCCACTCTATGTACATCGGTAAGAATAGATCGTCGTTCTCAAAGTGGCGTTCGTATTGTGTAAATTAGACATATTGACGCTTCTAAATTAGTTGAATTATATACTGCCCTTGGAACAGTATTGTTCTATTCATTTAATGTTTGTCACTACGTACCCGCAAATAAATATGGTTCAAGGGACACATGTGTTCAATTGGCATGGAAAGACTTAAGCTTTCCTGCTTTCTTTGATGTGGTTTCTCTATCATTCGACACGAATTGATTTAATACATCTGTAAACTCGAACACCCGTAAAACGTTTCCGTCTAGTAGAACTGCTTCTCCAGTTTCCTGCCAAATGTTGCCTGCTCTGCGGCCTTTCCTGCACATTATTTGAGATGTTGCGTGACTTAACCGCGTGACTTTCATTCACGGAAAGGGCGTCGTTCTGCCTGAAAATCGATGCGTTGCTAGCGATAGACAAATACACAGTATCAGAGAAATACACCAATTAAGGTTCGTAGCTATAAGTCGCAATAATATAAATCGCACTACGCATTCGCTTACTAAATAATTTATCAAGCATGGTGTCACGCACACACAGGTCGCGTATGAACAAATCTCACTGGATGACCACGAGCACATGCTTTCATAACGCTGGCATGGATTAGAGCGCCGGCAGCGAACGCTTCTTCCTCCCTCTCGCTTCACCATGTCACTAAAGCTCGAGGTTTGGCTACCTCCATCACTATAGGCGCGCAGGAAGATCAAGATTGCACGCGTGAAACCACCTGCCATATCGGTCCTTTCCCAGCCTTTCTACTTGCCTCAAATTACCTCCAAGAGTGGGAGCGCCGGCCTGTATGTTCTCAGAGGCCCGGACAGTCATGCGCAGCCACGGGAGAGTTAGAGGAGGAGACGCACGCTCTTCTCCCCTAGCGGGCGCTTGATCTTGCAAACCTCCTACTTTGGCGCGCAGGGAGACGATGCGCATCAAGCCACAATTAAGCGCACGGTGCGCTCTATGGGATTTTGTCGCACTTGGACTTTATAGAGTTCATCACGGCGACGGTGATTAAAGACGGTGACGGGAACGACGACGGAAAAAATTAAACTGGAGCGTTCATGTATTTGGTATCGCAAAAAATGCACCTTCGTAATAAAGTGGCCATCGAGCCAACTGTGTGTTTGAGGGAAGAGTGTATCGCCGCGACGCCATGTCACCCTGTCGCTCTCGCGAGCCTGTGTTCCTTGTCCACGCAAGCTCTCGCCTGCGTTCTGACTGCGCCTTGGTAAGGTCCAATGAAAACGCGCTCGGTTTTCCGCGAGGTGTTCATTATTCGAAGGACGCTCAGCAGCGTTCAATTGGACAATGGGCCAAACCGAAATTTCAAGTTGGCCCATCCCTAAATTTAAGCAGGTCCACCGCCAAATCTCAAATTGGCCAAACCGCACATTTCGGTTGCGCAACAGCGAATTTCCAGCAGGCCCACACCGAAACTGAAGTTGGCCCTCCCGCAAATGTAAATTGGGCTACGCCCAACCCAGAACTGAAGTTGGATCATCCCTAATTTTAAGTTGACCGACATGCAAATTTTAAGTTGGCCTACCCGCAAATTTCAGTTGATCCACCTCTAAATTTCAATTCGGCTCACCCTTAATTTAAGTTGGCCCACCCCTAAGTTTAACTTGGCCCTGCCCCAGATTTCACGTTGATTTCAGGAACCAGGAAAAAATTACGGCGATGTAAACCAAGAGTTCGGCTGGCGTTATTGCTGATATGTTCAACGTGCGTTTTCCATGATAGCCTGCAGGTAATGTATACACCAAGATATTTATAATCAGATACAGAAGTTAAAGGAAAGTTATTATGGAAGTACGTGCACGAAGACTGGTTACGCGTACGCGTTATTCTCATTCCTTTGCACTTACCCATATTGAGTTTCATCCACTAGGTCCACGAGGTGTCCACTAAGTGGAGATGTTATCCAGATCAGATTGAAGAGTGACTGCTTCAGAAGGTTTAGATATTTGTATATATAATACACGATCATCAGCGTAGAGTCTAATTTGTGTGTCAATGGAAACAGGTAGGTCATTAATATAAATCAGGAAAAGCAGAGGACCCAGTACGGAGACTTGGGGAACTCCGGATGTTACGCAGCATACAGGTGAGACACAGTCATTAATTGTAACGTACTGGGTACGGCCCTGCAAAAAGCACTCCATCCACTTTATCGGATTAGCAACAAGCTTTAGTTCACTAAGCTTGAAAAGTAGTAGCTGATATGACACCGTGTCGAATACCTTCGCAAAATCTAAGAAAATGCGATCCACAAATGATGCACAATCCGATATGGAAGACAAATAATTGGTAAAACCGAGTAGTTGAGTTTAGTAGGAGTGGTGTTTGCGAAAACCTTGTTGATTAGGTGTTAAGAAACAGTTTGATTCGAGATGCGACATTAGGCTAGAATATATTATGCGTTCAAGCAACTTTTATGGAACTGACGTTAATGAAGTAGGTCTGTAGTTGTGAGGGCTATGGACGTCACCAATTTTATTCACAGGAACCACCTTTCCCGCCTTCCAGTCGTCTGACAACATTACACTCTGCAATGACTGCGAAGAAACATACGACAGTATAACGAATGAATAGGTCTGGGTGCTTTTCAGAAAGTTGTAGTTAATACCTCGGTACCAGCTGATGATGAAACTTTCGCAACTTGAATGAGTTTAGAAGTGCCTACCCAGTGAATAAGAATAGAGTTAATTTGTAAGAAGTGAAGCGAAGAAATAATAGAAAAGGTTATTGGTGCAATATGTGAAAAACATGCTGAAAATATATTATTGAGTAGGATACAGCACTGTTTATTGGGGACAAAGAACCCCGATCGTTCTTGAAGCGAACTTCATCGGATTCATGCATGCCGATAACATTCCAAAACTTGCTCGGATTTCAAGTAAGACGGAAGGGTTGAGTGAAAGTAGTTGTGTTTGGTACGGATGAGGGCCCGTTTATTCTCCGCAGTGGTAGATTAATAACCAACTTTGCTCTGTCAGTGTTAAGTTTCTTGCTGTGGCGGAGCATGCACTTTTTCTCATTTAGTAGGCATTTTTATGCAGGTTTAACCAGGGTGAACACCTCTTGTTAGATATTCGTCGCAGAGGAATGTACTTATCGTTGAGCGCTTTTATTTGCGTTTGAAATAGCCGCCAGTTCTCATGCACTGTGCGTTCCCAGAACTGCGGAAAGAACTCGTCGACAAACTTTTCCAATGCAGTAATAATGGCTTGAAAGTATGCTTTCCCATAATCGCGGTTTATTTTTCATTGTTTTGAAGGGCGGCGCGAGCGTGATGGCGTAGTAAACTGGATTGTGAGGTGATCACTCAGACCTGGCGGAAGGATTAGGGAAGAGACAGAATCTGGATAGTTCGTGAGCAGAAGGTCGAGCACATTTGCACATGAGGGGGTAAAGCGAGTTGGTTCATTTACGAGTTGAGAAAGGTCAAATGTAGAACAAAGGTCAATGAAGGCCAAACACTCGGATAAATTAGTAGTTACGGCGGAGTTAAAATCATTCCGCTGAATACCTTGAAAATTGAAATTACCCACACGGAAAATTGGCGCTTTCGGGTGTCTAGACGTAAATTTGTTCATACAATCGTACAATTCATCGCAGAATATAGTGGCGGAAAGGGGACGTTGATAACATGCACAAACAGCGCCATCGTGATGGTTTAAGGTAATGCATGTACAAAGAAATTAAAGCTCTTATTGCATAGGGACAACGACACAATTTATGCCTTCATAAATGGCAATCAATATACCGCCCCCTGATTGGGCACTCCAATCATGTCTGCACGCTGTATATTTTTTTTCACAAGAAAAGAGTTCACAATTCTTTACTTGACAACCAAGTCTGCGTTAAAACAATGATATCAGCTACGCACGTGTCCGTCGCAGGGGTTTTCCCTGTGATGGAGAAAACAAAAGAAACGATGGCAGAAAATACAAGATGTAATGCATCATCAGACGAGTGCGCAACCAGGCAATTGGTGTCCCAGTCACCACGGGGACGGAGAACCTCTCGCTAGCGGAACTGTGGAAGCGGACAACCCCGAAGTTGCACAGGAATCAGCCATAGCCTTAGCGCTGGCCTCCACCAAAACTAGAATTATCATAAGCGACTCAAAGATCGCAGTTTATGATTTCGCGGAAGTACGCACCTCGCCAGAGGCACTCAAAATTCTAAATACTGACAGTGACCGTCATTGCAGGACGATCGAAATTACTTGGGCGCCCGCAGACCCCCCTTTCCCCGGCAACGAGGCGGCTCAAAACGTAGCTCGAGGACTTACTCGCGAAGCAAGTGAGCCAGCCCAGCCAGGAACGAGAGCAGGCCGCGTAGTGAGCTAAAAAAAATCACCGATTACCATAAGGCTGGGAAAAGCCCGGTACCCACCAGCTCATCCCGAGCGAACCAAGAAACCGGCTGTAGCCTACCGCCGCCTGCAAACATTTATCCTTACCTGGTGGACTGCTGCAGATTCTACCCAGAGCAATACAATGATCAATGTAGATTATGTGATGCCTCTGCCATATATTCTATGGCCATGCGCGAAAGCAGCTCCTTTCGAGGGCCGCAAAATTCAAAACCAGTAGCAGTGGGAGACCCTGCTGCTCAGCTCAGACCGGCGAGTGGGCCGTCCAGATAGCCGAGGCAGCCGCGGAGACACGGGGGATCTAGGCAGTCTGCAAGGTCTGCATGCTGCGTCCGCTCCCGTGATTGCAGGCATCAATACAAAGTTCTCGCTCTTTCCCTCCCTTATTACTCCTTTTTTTTTTCACGAAGCAAACACTAATGTGAATAGCGCCGCGTACAAGGGGGACACTTTAAATTGTTATGTGCGTTACAATAGTGTCGGATTCCACGTCTTCACCTGGTAATTATCGGTAGCACCTTCCGCATTAAGAGCGCCAGGCACACCTGGAACTCTCTGTTCGCCACAGAGAATGCTCCTTTAACCTGCCACCTACGGGCGACCCAGATTTTGAAAAAATATGCGAAATTCAAGAATTCAAGGGAAGATCTGAATATAAGTTTGGCAATTTGGAAATCGCTAGTCTCCACAATTGCTGAAACTAAAGGAGCGGGAGTTTTAGAAGTACGAATGCTTTGCGCAACGTTCATTCTTTACCTGGACAGCATATTTCCTTCTCAAATAGTCGACCCATCTTTCTTTGTTCTGGGGAACTCGATGGCAATCTTGCCTTTCTGCTTTTCTCAGCAGGGGCAATAAAGATACAATTTATTCCATGCTTTATTGCTGGTTTCTATGTTACTAAATTATGTTTAGGAAGGCTGGAAAGATCAGGCAAATGCAAAGATGATAAAATTCTGTGCAATAGGCTTCAACATACCGAAGAGATGAAACCCAATATTATCGACGATCGGATTCCAAATACACGTTATGCTCTCCGTGTAACAAGAATCTCCGCAGAAGAAACAAGAAACTGACGCAATCTATGCACCGTAGTCGCACCCAGCAACAACTGTAGTCTTACGACATGGACACAGGCACCGGCTATAACGTATTGGTGACCCCTAGGTAAGTTACTGAGCAAATGTAAGTGGTACTTTTTTACCCACTTACGTTACGTGAAAGCTCTCGCGTGTAACAGGAGACTACTTCGGAGCTCATATTCGGAGCTCAACTAGTATTGATTGCATATGTAAGTGGCGTTACGTGCCAGAATTTCCCGGCCTAAAAGGAATAAGTATGGAATCGATATCGCGGAGAATGCGCGGCAACGTTGTTGGCGGTACGCTCGCGTTGCGATGACTCATACCGAGTTTGAGATTATTTTGAGTGTATTGCTGATAAGCTTCGGATTACAAGTGCACAAAGACGCTACTGCATCGAAACACTTCTATCGAAAAACGATATGAAAGAGCAAGAAAAGAGAAGGCGAACACAGTTGTTGATACAGGAAATACGGCTACCTGTTATAACCAAAGAGAAACAAAATTAGCGAGTGAAAGCGCTGAGCGCAGAGTATACAGCACCCATTCCCCAGGTAAATTGCGATCAGCTTTGATTCTTCCGCTAAGGAGTTCATCGCAACTAGCTTCACCTAGCGCAGCAATTCACTATTCGCGATCAGTGCTGACATGTTGATCTGGAACAGAACATCCCCTAACAACCTCAACAACCACAACCACCTCAACCTCAAGGAAGACCATGAATATTTGTACAGTATATTCATTCAGTTTTATTCGGCGTTCTATCAGCAACGCCTACATGCCCCTGTTTTCTTTTTCTTCAGGGCCTGGCAGATTCTGAAACGATAGCTGTTACTCAATAAATGGTTGCGTCAGTAAGTTCCGGAGCAACAAAGAAAGACAGAAACAAAGAAACAAAGAGAGAAAGGAAAGCCTCGCTCGAATGATTCAGTAATCTTTTGGAGTAATGCTCCTCATGGATTCGTGTTTCCAATTTTATAAGCAATTTTTTTCATCTGGCAGTACTGAATTTTCTGTTGTTAGAAATTATGACATTATTTATTTATGTATTTATTTATGTATTTATTTCTCCTCCGGGCTAAATGCATTACAGAGTGTAGCGGTTAGAGTGAGTGCAAAAAGGAACACACAAACTAAAAAAAGTAAAATATAGTATACGGTAAAACAGCTTCGTTACAGAGTGTTATCTAAGAAATTCTTGAGTGTCCTTTGTAAACTGTGATGGCAATGTGCGTCGAGTGGTGATTTCACTCTTCGGGTGGTCGTCGCAGGAATGGCGGAAAAAAAGCTTTAGTTTTTCACGATCAAATTATAACCTTGTGACGGTGGTTCAGCCGAGATAACACATAATGGGGACGGAGAACCAGTTGGTCGCCCAAGGAATGATGGCAAAATTTGTGATGAAAGAGACACAGATGGACGAGTTTACGACGACGTGTTATAGCTTTAGATGGAGGCCAAATTCCATGCCGTTTACACTGGCGTTTCTGTTATAAAAAGATAACGTGATGTGAGTGGAGTTGTTCTGAAATATTTCTAATGAATATATTAGGTTTTCATACTTGTGTACTAAACTGATGTCGCGTATTCGGGTTTTCACCGGTGGTATATAAAGTAATTTTTTTTCACGAACGCATGTGAAAAGTTTCTTTGAAAGTATCCCAGAGCTTTGTTAGCATTCTTAGTAATATAATTAATGCGAACAGACCAGGTGAGGTCGGTTGAAATGTGGACGCCTTGGTATTTCTAAGAACGCACTATTTATGAAAAAGTATTACTAAGGAAATGCATTTGCAATTTACAAGTAGATCCGATTACGTGCATGGATTCGCATTCATTATTCTTTAGTTCCATGCACCGAGTTTTCCCACTAATTAGAGATAGCGTTGAGGTCAGATTGTAGATCGGTTATGTCTCTATTGTTGCATATTTCGCGAAAGATTGCACTGCAGCAAGCAAGCAAGTGCGCATAAGGTGAAAGACAAGTAGGTAAATCCTTAATAATGAAAAATCGGTAATGTTTAATATTGAAAACCTTAGCGATGCAGCTTCCGGAGGTGAGACTGCATTGACAACTCGGCCGCGAAATCCTCTGATCACTTTGCCGACGAAACAGAACTTGATGGACGTTTTAGTCGACGGTGTCAGTGTCCCAGCACTCATTGACACTGTCGCGCACGTATCTGTGATGATTGCCCAATCGCGCTGACGCATGAACAATGTTCTCACGCTGCATCACGCACCCTCCGCGTCGCCGATGGAGGGACGCTATGTACTGTTCATGGTACGTGCATCGCCCGCATTACCATCACGGAGCGCGTAACGACTGTTTTGCTTGCCGTTTTGGAACAATGCCTTTAAGACGTTGTATTTGCCTTAGACTTTTTATCGTTCCATTCAGCTTGAACTGCCCCACGTCTGCTATAGTGCACCGCGGTCACACAACGACGGTTATGCTCTCACGAAGACGTCCGCCTGTCGCCTCATGCCACTGCGCACGTCATTCTACTGTTGTTCTCATCTGTTCCTAACGGCGTCTGTGATCTCGCCTGTGATCGACTGCGAGATATCGGCTCTTGACGCCGAAATTCCGTCGCCCTCTACAGGAATCTCCCATTCACCGACTCTCACAGACGAACTTAGCAAGATTTTTGCACCTGGACTTCTCGGCGCAGGCTGCTGACCTCCGCCGTCTCTTGGAGACTTACCGCGACATTTTTTACCTTGACGGCCGCCCTTTAGCCCAGACATCGGTGATCACCCATCGTATTTACACCGGAAACGCCAATCCGATACGCCGGCGGCCGTACCACGCTTCACATGCTTAACGGCAAGTGACATAACGAGAAGTCGACAAGACGTTGACTAAAGGCCTTATCGAGCCCTCTTTCAGTCCGTGGGCGTCTCCTGTTGTCCTTGTCAAAAAGAACGACGGCAGTTGGCGCTTTTGTGTGGATTAAAGACACCTCAACAAATTCCCACGCAATGATGTCTACCTCCTTGCCGCGTATCGATGACGACTTAAACTGCTTGCACGGAGCCAGCACTTTTCATTGATAGACCGATGATCAGGCTATTGGCAAATCTCGGTAGATGACATGCACCGGGAGAAAACTGCCTTCGTAACACCTTACGGCCTCTACTCATTCAAGGTTATGCCGCTCGGCCTTTGTAATGCCCCGGCAAGCTTCGAAAAAATGATGGACTCCTTACTTCCCGGCTGTAAATGGTCCACATGTCTGTGTTATCTAGACGATGTTATAGTCTTTTCATCAACTTTCACGAGTGATCTAACGCGTCTATCGGCTATTCTTGCTGTTTTCAGACGTGCCGGCCTGCAACTGAACGCATCCAAGTGCCACTTTGGTCGTCGTCAAATTACTGTTCTTGGCCATCTCGTCAGGGCCGCTGGCGTTCAACCCGACCCTGATAAGATTCGCGCTGTCCAGAACTTTCCTGTTCCGTCTCCCACCGCAGACGTGGAAGACGGAATACGAGGCTATGCTCGTATTTCCGACGTTTTATCAATAATTTCGCCGAAACCGCTCGCCCACTCACCGACTTAGTTTAGAAAGACGTTCTTTTCACATGGGCATTCCTTTCCTTTCTATTCGTGTGCTCAAATAAGTCTTATTCGCGCTCTAACGCTTGCTCACGGCTCCCCCATTGCTGGCTCGTTAGGATCCATCTGCTGCCATTGAACTTCACACGGATGCCAGTGGCTATGAAATTAAGGCTGTAATTTTTCAATGGCAGCTAGGGTAACGCAAAGTGCGTAATAGCATACGCCAGCCGCTTCCTGTCACCCACCGAGAGGATTTTTTCAGTTACCGAAAGGGAGTGGTGCCTCGCGTTAGTTTGGGCAGTTGCAAAATTTCGCTCCTACTTTTACGGCCGCATATTTTCCGTGATTACCGATCACGAGGCCTTGTGCTAGCTCTTCTTAGTTACAGACCCCACCGAACGATTGGGTAGATGGGCGCTACGGCTCCAAGAATATTGATTTCCTGTTTCATACAAGTCAGGCAATTTCCATAAGCACGCCGACTGCCCCTCCCGTCATCCTGTCGACGACGCTGAATATGATGCGCCGGGCACCAACTCTTGCATCCTGACCATTTCTGATCTGCACGACATCCGCACTGAACAACGGCGTCATGGCTGCTTACGTGTTGTCATGGATCGTCTCAACTCCGGAGATTCGGAGCCCACGCCACGCATGTTCGTGGTCGGCGACCACGTTCTCTACCATCGCAGCTTACGCCCTGAAGGACCAGAATTTTTACTTGTTGTATCACGCCATCTCCGGACATCAGTTCTAGAGCAGGTGCATGATGCCCCTACGGCAGGCCACCTTGACGTTGCGAGTACTGATGACCACGTACGGCGCTGGTTCTACTGGCCAGGCCTGTACCGCTCTTTGCACCACTACGTTGCAGCCTGTGCGCTTTGTCAGCACCGCTAAAACCTGCTGTGCTACCCGCTCGAAGCCTTCACCCCATCCATATGCCCTCTGAACTATTCTTTCGCGTCGGTCTCGATCTTTTCGGCCCTATTCCGACGTCGAAATCTGGCAATAAGTGGGTCGTTGTCGCGACTGATTACGTGACGCGGTGCGCGATCACGCGCGCTTTGCGCACAGGCTGTGCAACTGAGATGGCAGATTTCCTTTTACATGGCGTCATCCTCCATCTCGGCGCACCCAGCCAGCTCCTCACTGACCCGAGTAGTTGAAGACCTACTTCGCTCCTGTTCTGTCGAGCGCAAGTTTTCCACCGCCTACCACCCGCGGACAAACGGACTGACGGAGTGGCTCAACCGCACGTTGAGAGAAATGCTGTCTATGCACGTTTCTGAGGACCACAGTGATTGAGACAGCACGTTACCTTTCGTGACCTTTGCCTATATTTCGTCCCGTCACGAGACCTCTGGCTTTTCACGCTTTTAACTTCTGTTTGGCCGCCACCCTTGTTTGCCCTTTGAAACGCTGCTTCCTTTCTCGACGAGCACTCCCACCGAATATGCTCAAGGCGTCTTCGCCCGGGCTCACACAGCACGCCAGATTGCCGGCTCCTGGCTCACTGTGTCCCAGGCCGCGCAGAACATCCGGTACGACAGCCAACATTGGGACGTTCGATTTTCTCTTGGCTCCGTTGTCCTCGTATGCACACCATGTCGCCGCGTCGGCTTGTCTCAAAAGCTGCTGCCGCACTACGCAGGGCGCTAGAGGATATTGCTTCAGCTTGGTGATCTCAACAACGACATCGCTCCGCTGAACTCGCGTCTCCACGCGGACGTTGTGCATGTGTCCCGGCTGAAGCCTTACTTTACCGCCAGTCACCTTCCTTATTGTTGGCACCGAGACGGCGCCTTTACAGGCGGGGGTTATGTTGCAGCACAACCAAGAGTGGCGCAAGGCAGAAGAAGACGATTTAACGTGTAGAGGTGGAATCACTCTCGACAGCCACCTTGTTTTATACATCGTTGTCTCTCGTGTAAATATAGTATATACGCCGTTTTATATGTCTTCTGCAACATAACAGTATAGATAAGCAAAAGTAAGGCGTCATGTACAATATGTTATGGATCGCCGGAGTTGATTGGAAGGTAACGTTGTTAGCGGAAACAAATTGGGAGTCGTTTAGCAGGAAACATTGGAGCCAAGAAAGAACGTTGCTTTCTATGTTAAGCAAATGCAATTAATGCAGTAATAATTTATTATTCACCTTGTCGAAACCTTTCTAATAATCCAAGACGATACGGTCGGCTAGGGAGCCGCTGTCAAGAATCATTTTTCGTTTGCACGTGAGTAATATAGACAGTGCTTTCCAGGAATAGGTTTCGCGAAAGCCGGGCTGTTATGCACTGGATTCCCCTTTCCCACCTACCAGTCGTAAGGTGGAGAGCCGTTGTCAAGGGGTTGTTGGAGAATTATTCAGAAACAACAAACTGCTTTTTAAAACATTGGCAATAATGGATCACCCGTGCGGTCGTTTTGTGTTCTCTTCCCCTGTCTTCGTGTCTATTAGCGGTCAATATGATGTGCAATAATTAAATCCGAACGAGGGCATGAAGAGGGCTTTATCCATCTATTAAGTCGATAACATTCAGCAGCATTGGAGCGTGGTCATAGTACTGCGTTGTCGGTGGAGAAGTAGTCGAAGTTGTAAAAAAATTGAACACAAAAACTTTATGAAGCATCTTTGAGCATAGGTTAGAAAAGATGGCGTTTCCTGAGCTGTCAATAAGGTGTATTGAATTGTTTTCTTTGAGATTAATGAGAAGCCAAGCCTTTCTTTTTGGATCAGTTGCTAGCATGGGTGGTTGTAGCACGTTATGTAGGAAAGTGTGTTTAGCATTCCTTTCTGCTGTTACATATTCAGCCGATGCAAGTTCCCATGCAATCTATTTCGCATTATTCGAATATAACTTAGCAGATATGAATACACATTTCACTTGGTTTCATAAACGTTTAATTTTGGGGCTGTACCACGTATCCATGACACTGAGTAAAAATATATTTTGTTAGTTATATGGTTAGCTTTAGACAAAACTGCACGGCCGTCGGAATCATGGAGCAAGCTTTAAGAAATGGGATAAGTTCGTTTATTTAGTGAATGTATTTAGGACCAGGTTGGTGCCTATGTGTGGCGCCAGCTACTCCTCTTCTTTTACATGACATTTAACGTCGGAAAGTTCTGAACAATCACGAAACTGGACTAATAAAGACGTGAACGAACATTCACGTTCGAATTCTAAGTACTGCAATATAAATAAATGTTCGCGCCAACAAGGAGAGTTCACATAGCATAAATAATCTCAAAACCGAAATGTTCACACGCAACACATGAGTTCACACAACATAAATGTTCACAAAAGCAAGATGTTCACACAGATTATGTTGGGCACTTGAATGCCGCACTCTAAATATAACAAGCACAAATGCTACCTGAACACGAAGACACAATGAACATGTAAGAAAAATAAAACAACAATAATAATAAAAACAATGCGAGTAATGCCAATAAAAACAATGCCAGTAATAACAATTGCATGACTTGGCGTTCTTGTGACATTCTTGATCCCTCCAAAGATTGTACTAAGTTGTTATTGACATGGAAATAAGCAGACATATAGTCACGAATCCTTTTATTTGGGACAAGCATCTAAGAGTTCTCGTTTCCTTATTTTCTCTTCTTTTCTACTAACCTTTCATTCCCTGGTACAGGCGGAGCGCATACGCCAGTTCATCAATTCTCTTCTTAAGAGGAAGTTTTATGATTTCAATGGGGCGAAAGAGAGAAATGGAGTAGAAAGGACACGAAGGTTCCGGTTTGCTACCCTATACTAGAGGAAGGGTAAGGGAAAATGATGGCTTGCGCACTAATGCTACTAGATAAAATTACAATTGCACAGAAAAAGTATCCGAATAAAAATTAAAGTATGGGGTTTTACTTGCTAAAGCCCCGGTCTGATTTTAAGGCACGGAATAGTGGAGGACTCCGGATTAATTTCGACCACCTGGGGTTCTTTAATATGCACCTAAATCTAAGTACACGGGTGTTTTTTTTTTTTTTTTTGCCTTTATTCCTTATCGAGATGTGGCTGCCGTGGCCAGGATACTTCATCCCACGATCTCGCACTTAGCAGCGCTACACCAAAGTCAATAAACAACCGCGGGGGGTGAAAAGTACCCGAAGCTGAGGCGGCAAGCGTAACGTCCAACTGCAGCAGGTTACAGGACGAAGAGGTGTTTCAAATAAAGTTACATTCATTCATTCAGGCTTTCCCTAAGTTAAGAAGTAGTCTCACATTTCCTTCAACTCTGTTTTGCCTCTATTAATAGATGGCAAACTAAAAATGAGTCCCCTAAACAACCTATGAGTCACTGGCCTTCGTATCATGTATTTTCTTGTTTCTCATGTGCTGTTTAGTGATCAACGTATGCTGTGGTGCTAAAGGCTTAGTGAGGTGACCGTCACCTCACTTGTCAGCTCTTAGCGTAGCGACAATCATGTATTGTGAACGAAATAAATAAATAAATAAACAAATAAAAAGAAATATTGTAACGAGAGTTATGTATACTGAAGATAATATAACATCGACGTGAGGCCTCAGTAGGCTACGAAATTATTTCCATTAGGAAGCCTCTCAAATCTTGGAAAGTCGTTCTCGTGCTCTTTCGGTTTACCAGGGAAGGACTCATACAAATAATGTGTCACTTTCGCAATGTTTAAGATGACGAAATTGGTATTCTAGATATTTTTTACACCTTCACATCCTTGCTGAAGATGTGCAATTTTTAGAAGAGATGTACGCATATAACACAAAATGTGGAAGAAAAAATTGCCAGTAGCTAGGCTATGGGGTTAAATTTATTTAACGTTAGAGGTTGTTCACTTACATGTAAGTAAAAGTTTATCTCGAAGAATTTCATATGTGAATTCATCACTAAGGCTTAAATTAGGTTACAGGCCACCCATTGAGCAAGGCTGGAATTATCCCGCTCGGTAATATTGTTATTATCGGCTCATCATCATCATTACCAGTGTCATTATTATCATCAGCCTATTTTTATGTACACTGCAGAATGAAGGCATCTCCATGAGATGGACAATTATTCCTGTCTTGTACCAGCTTGCACCATCTCATGCCTGCAAACTTAGTAATTTAGGTGCACCACCCAGTCCGTTGCCATCCGCGACAGCGCTTCCCATCTCTTGGCACCTATTCTGTAAATATAACAAACCTAAGCCTACATTTTAGGGAATGCAGCCTTCCCCGTTAGAATTTCTGTTCCAAGCGGAACGATGTGTAACCACGGTAACGGAATGTTATCCGCGAAACGTTAAGTACGGGTTCACCGGTTCCATGTAATTTGGACAGAAAAGAAAGCTCCATTTGCACAAGCAGCAAGTCTTCGCACTTAGCAGCAACTGATCACCTCCTCTCCAGACTCCATCATAGAGAAAAAGAATAAGAACAAAGAAACCCTATTAAATATGCAATCGCCGCCTACCGGTTCTCCGGTGAACTTGGTGAACTTATTCAAGCGACGATGTGTGTGTTCAGCGAATCCTATCCCCCATTTGCGTTTCAATGAATTCGTTCACCTTTTCTTTTTCTGTAAGTCATTCCCCCAGACTACAACGTTCCAATTTCAGTAGCAGCCACTGTAGCTGTAATAGCGTCACCTTAATCTGCCAGGCGTTTTGTGCTGGCAGCTGGCGCAAGACATAACGACCATTGTCATTAACCGCGACTGGGGCCGAATGCACGCAGGTCATAAGCGACGTGTTATCTGTTCTCGACTACTTTATTGCAGTGACTACACTGTGCCGGTTTAGGAATCAGACAGCAGCGCGAACATCGCAAAAAGGTTATTTCGTCACTGGCACATTTCGTCTAGGAAAATTGCATTGAAGGGGCTTACTGTTTTGGCGGGAGGTATGGATTCTCAACTATTGACATGATATGTTCGAATAGACCAACGGTCCATTCATATGCTTTAAAACCAAAGGGGCCCCTAGCTGCTTACTTGTACTAGAGAGCACGCACCTGATAGCAATTCGGGCATAGAATAAGTGGGACTCAACTCACGGTCCTTAAGGTAAGAGAGAGAGAGACAAAGGAAAAGGCAGGGAGCTCAACCACAGCGCGATATCCGGTTCGCTACTCTCTCTCTCTCTCTCTTCTTGCATCCTTTGGGTAAATGAGGCGCAATAGAAAGCACTTACAGAGCAACAAAAAACAGACACATGCGCCTCGACCTAAAATAAATTCAACTCGCCCATATGAGTAGCTGTACATTTGTCAGAAAATAGAGCCAGGCATCTAACTATGAAGTGTAACTATTCTATATACGAAGAGAAGAACGAAGTATTGTGCCGGTGCTTGGTAATCTAAAGAAATAATAACACTAAAGCTTCTGTGCAGGCCAGACACGACCTCACCCTTACCTGTAGGTCTGGCAACCATTTGACGCCGCACGACGAGCTGCTCAGTAAATGAATTCGCATGCTACGTTATATATTCGTAAATAAGGAGATCGTAATAGAAATTGAGAAGAATGTTCAAGTGCGATGGTGAGCACTTTTATAAAGCAATGGTGACCCCTGTTTCAAGAAAGATGTAGCATAGTCGCGCGGTCTCACTCATTCTTCGATCTACAACTTATATTTTGGCGTCGATTATTATGGAGGGTAGACCTCTCAATGAGTAAATACCACATTTTATTAAGTAGTTACCGATATTTATTTAGTAAACATTGATTGGAGGCCCATGCCGTAAGGGCACTCAACTTACTTTGGCGAAGATTGTTTCCAGTGTTAAAAAACAATGGCCAACTGTTTGCCTGATACGTCGTGGGGTGCAAACCTTCGAAACACAGCATATATTATATTATGGGTTTCTGTGAAGACATAACGTAATTTTAAGAAATCGCTTGCTGCAGATAGGATGGCTCTAGTCCTTGAGCTGGTCTGCTCGAAGAGGTGGACAGAAATCTTGTACGAGAAAGCCAAATGCATAGCGGGATAATAATGAAAAAATTAATAATTATGTTTTTAACCAATTACCTAACCACACGTGACAATTTAAACATTGTAGCCGGTGAAACTGCAAAGACATTATCGCTAAAAAGAATTCTGCTGATGACACCATTTTCGAGACATGCGCCATCAAGTTTGTAGTAAAAATACATGGTCGTTACACTTACTTTTGTAACAAAACACTGTTTTATGCATTGATGCGCAAAACTAACAGGATTGCCAATGTATTTCTTCGCAAAGGTCAGGAATTAATATCTATAAACTGGGTTCATCTCAAGAATTTGATTCGCCTTGCGAACTCCCTGGCTTCGATTTCTAAATGTCTATATGTGCCATATAGTAATTAGTTAGAATATAATTAGTGAATTTTTGTTAATTAGCTGAATGTGTATTTTGACTTACCATACCAGTAATGTCGGCTTCGTTAAGTAAACCAACTCAAGGACTACAAGTGTGTTTTCTGCCACAGGCGATCTTGAAATATTGCTGAAGGTCTCCTCCAGAAATACATTGTATGTATGAATGCTTTCTTCTAATATATATATATAGGCTGCAAGGGATGCCCAGGGAGTGTCGCCAGGGGCGATTCAGACTGCTCATTTGGATTCTGGATTTGCTACGTCTATATGACAAACCGTACATTTTATACCACTCTCTGTAGCAAAGGCTGGCTCCAAAATATAATAAATCCCCAGCCATTAGCGTGGCATTGAGCAATCCATTGCGCAATATAGGAGGCTGAAGAAAGCAAGCATCAGCCCCTTATTTCTCCCTCCGTGTTCCGTAGTGGCACCGTGGTTTTTCAGTTGCTATGTCATTATGCAGCTCAGTATGCAAAGGCATTCGTGTGGTTAAAGTGATGTGGACGCTAAAGAGTGAGGTGTGATGCTTCGAGCCGTTAATCCCAATAATTTATTTATTTGAATTAAATTCCCATGTGCTCACTATGCGCTCTGGTCATGGGTAGCTCAGAAAGTTCGTGACGACAACCTTCAAGAGAATCTCGAGTAAATCTCAACTAGCAAGGAAGGAAGCACGGCCTCTTTAAAGATGACACATTACCATAACTACAAGCAGAAGCAACCACTACCAAGTCTGCTGGATCGTGCCACTAAAATTTACATCAACTAACGTAGGTACCAGGATTTCATTGTTTACTTTGTAGACTGCTTGCGCTCTGCCTTACTGCAGGCTTCTGTAAGCCTGCCACGCCGGCAGGGTTGCAAAAGAGGGACGTCGAAGCGAAAGGGCGTTTTCGCGTAACGTTGTGCGGACATTTCCTCGAACATTTGTCTATTTGCGGATGACTGCGTCTTGTATCGTAAAATAACTAATTCTTCAGATATTCTACTAATTCAGGAGGATCTCAATAACATAAATGAGTGGTGTCGTACGTGGCGCATGGAATTAAACATTAGAAAGTGTAAGACTATGAGGATTTCTCGTACTAACGTGATCTGCCCCGCCTATACGCTAAATAACATCCTACTAGAATGTGTAACGTCATATCGATACTTGGGGGTTCACATTGCCAGCTATCTATCCTGGAAAACTCATATCGATCACATAACATCTAAGGCCACTCGTACACTGGGATACCTTCGTCGGAAATTTTCGCAAGCACCATCATCGCTAAAACTCTTATTGTACACAACTTACATTCGTCCACAACTGCAGTACGCATCATCAGTATGGAACCCTGGTCATGACACCCTCATACAGTCTCTGGAGGCAATACAGAATCGATCAGCCCGTTTCATTCTCACCAACTACCAAAGAACTGCGAGTGTCACTAACATGAAAGCTCTCCTTCACCTCCCGCTGGTATCAACCCGTAGAAAACTATCTCGCATATGTATGTCTCTTCCATAAATTCTGCTACCACAACACATATTTACGTTCTATCTTTGTTCAACCACCACCATACATTTCATCCCGCATAGACCACCGCCAAAAGGTAAACATTCCGCACTGCAACACCGTCGGCTTTTCATATTCATTTCATCCCCAAACGAGCAAAGATTGGAATGACTTACCCGCATTACTTACAAGAATAACTGACACCAATAACTTTAAAAGCACACTTCAAAGCTTCATGTTATAAATTAATGTTGCGTTTGCTTGTTTTGTACAAAAACTGCTTTTATGCCATAATTTTACATTATGGCTTGTATTTTTATATCGTATGTTCTTTCCTTTCTTTGTTTTTGTTACGCCATGTATTTTTGCCACGCTTAGAAGTTTCTATTTACCATTCTTATTTTCTATACGATGTCTTTTGCCATGTTGTTTGCCTTCCTTCCTTATTTTGTGATTTGCCTCTGTATTTACTTTGTCCCTCCCCTCTGCAATGTACAACCGTACCTTGAGGGTATGATAAATAAATAAATAAATAAACAATCTCTCAACGCCAACCTTACCCTCGTATGCGGTGGCTACGCATCCGGACAAGTCTGTAACAACACGGGACACACAGAAGCGCGGAAGAGGCGCATCCGTGAGTGCAACAACAAAGCTCAGTGCAATGATAGAAGCATAGGGTTTATTACAAAAAGTGCCAGGGGGTACTTTGGCGAGGCAGCTCGTTCGAGGCAACGAGGTAGTGGCACACTCACCCTTCGACTATCCAGCTACTATGAAAACGATGGGCATACTACATGGATTTGTGCAATATTGATGCCTACTGCATCAGTCGTTCTTGAGGCGTTAGCTATAACTAAGGGTGCAGCGAGATCGTTAAACGTGGATGCGACGAGTGACAAGGACAAGAGGGGACGACCAACTGAAGTTTCGATATCAAAAAAAATTCACCTGCGCGCTCACCCTTACGACTATGAGACACCAACTTGCCCAGTCAACCATCCTGCTAAGTTATCTTTCAGGTCTTATCTTTTCACATTTGTGGAAATAATAGTTTTGTAATATACTTGAAGACAGTAGGTTTTTGCTCAAGTACATAATCACTGCGAATTGTTTTATTATTCGCACAGCGTTTCGACGAAACTGATCAGCTTGCAATGCTTGGAGGCCGTTCCAAGGCAGTAGGAAGAGGCGGATCCACGTACATACTTGCAGTTACAGTAGACACTGGCGCTAGAGTTCTCTCCAGTAATGTTTGTAGGAACTTCTATGGATAAAAGAAACCCCCATTCTCTTGAAGAACTGCTTTCGCGTCAGTGATATGACCGCCGAGCAGGCGGGCCAAGTAGTTTGCTCACCCTGCAGTTTCCGCGCACCCCTAAGACAGTTTTCTTGTTGTTAGCGCAACCTAGTTATTTATTACCCCGGTACTCTTGCCCGCTAACGTCATTCTCGCAGAAGTTGTGGGCGTCGCTATCCTTTTTAGCAGAACAAGCATGCATTTTATTCCGACGTTGCTTGCTTTTCTTTTTTCTGCTTCTTCTTCTTACTGCTGCTGCTGTTAATTTTGTACGCTGCACGTACACAAATGAGGTTATTCACTGAAAACTGATGGCGAACATTTTTCTAGATTCTACGCAAGTGCAGTCATTGAAGTCGCCCCTTCGCCGTCCAACAATGTATATAGAAAGATCAAAGAATATATTATGCTGACGCGTTTCCTTTCTCTCTTTCTTTTTTTTGTAGCTTTTTTAGAGTGGTAATGGGTCTCTGAAACATAAACACAACATAATCTTCATTTATGTAAGTAGTTGGGCATTTAAATATTGCTTACCATTGAGGCTGTGGAAAAAAAAAAAACACCAGGAAACGAGTCACTGCGTCTGTAGCTGCTCCAGCTTGTGCACGGTATTTTCACAGAGCCCGGAGAAGCTCGAGGAAAGTGTAAATCAGTAGTATCTGCATTTTTTTAAAAGAGGGAGGGGAGGAATATAATCATCTTGTTAGTCCAAAGTGTGGTCCCATCCAAGGAGGAAATGTACGTCCATACAAGGCAAGGGAAGTAAATTGTTTAGTACTGCAGATGGTGCAAAACAATTTTTGTTGATAACATCATGACGTCAAAACGCAAGGTGACTTCTTCCTAATGGCTAATGAATGATCGAGCCCTTAACCCACCACAGGAGCGCAGTAGCCATGGTGTTCCGATCGCGGCCACGGCGGCCACATTTCGATGGGGGCGAAAGTCGAAAACGATGGGGTACTAATATTTAGCCGCAGGTCAAAAAACTCCAGATGGTCAAAAAGAACCAGCAATACGCCCTATTCAGCGACCCTTGTAATCATATCGTGGTTTTGACACGCAAAACCCCAGTTTAAAATCTTTTTGATGTCCGAGCCCTCTTTTGTTCACTAATAACTTCCCAGCCTCACAACTGTGCAAAGTACGTTTGCAATTTCATGACGATGGTAATAAATACACATCATGTGCACCTGAAGAAAGTGCGGAAGCCACATTTTCTGTCAATTTTTTTTCTCCAGAGCAACGGCACTGGTTCACGTTTTCTGTTCGTGCCTTTTG
The DNA here is from genome assembly GCF_023375885.2 of Dermacentor andersoni. Lineage (NCBI taxonomy): Eukaryota > Metazoa > Arthropoda > Arachnida > Ixodida > Ixodidae > Dermacentor > Dermacentor andersoni. The sequence continues at coordinate 79,461,533 of NC_092817.1, forward strand.
TCTGCACCCTTCAATTTACGCCAAGGATATCTACTTTCCGTATTTGCATATTGATATTTTATTCATCACAATTTAAAGAAAACAACCGTCACAGATGCCTGCCACTTCCACCAGCTCGTACATTAAAGGCAGCGAAGCTGTATAAGTAAATGGAGTGCTCACAACTTTTGTAAGTCTCGGGTCTCTATTTTTCCAGTATTGGTATCCAAGACTTTGCAAGCGCCTTTCACTATATCTGGTTCATTTTCTTTGCTATACCCAAGCATTTTCAAATGCTTCGCTATATGCAAGCTTTCTACAGCGACCTGCGTTTTTCCTTTAAAAGTGCAGTGGCCACCGCTGGTTGTTGGTCACTACAAAATTATCTGCAAAAAAAATGAAACTGTACAGCACTGAAATTGGTCTTTTCGTTATTGGCCAGAGGCGATCTCACAAATGTTTTGACCTTTGGAGTTCTTTTAGCTGACCTGCAATATGGAGCCCTTAAAACGCTACGTGAAAAACAAACATTACGAATTACTTTACAGAAAAAAAAATATCTTTCCTTCTTATCTATTCTTCCCCTTTCCCCCTCCCTAAGTGCTGGGTAGAACACCGGGTAGGTCATTGGTTAACTTCTCTACCTTTCCCTCTTCGTTTCTATATCTCTACCGAGTCACCTGACGAAGAAAGAATTGCTTCGCAGTTTAGCCTACTATACAAAATATTGTTCTGTAGAATTTCACTCAGTGCAACTCTATAATTTGAATTTTAGCGATCCTAGACGCGCTCTATAAAAAGTCGATAACGTAGTGATGTGGAAAGCCCATATATTTTATAGTTTTTTGAAAAGTTTTTGAAAAGATTTATAGTTTTTTTCTGATTTACAAAACTTCAGCTGCGACCAATTTCACTTAGTCGGAAACGTCGAAAAAAAAAGCAAGGCTGCAAAATTTAGAAAGGTCCGAGTGCCGCGGAAATATTCGCGAAAACATTTAGGTATCATCATGAGGACCACCAGCACCTTTAGGCTCCACGCAATACAAATCTCACTCTCCTAGACCTCTCCGCCTTTCCTTTACATTTATCGATCTCTCCGTTAACGCTTTCTCAGCACCAGTCGACTCGACCCTAGGCCTGTAAATTTGCTGATTTATCATTTCGTATAATTCTTTGCCGCTCTCCACTACCTTTCTTTTTCATTCCTTATTGCCATTCTGTTACTCTAATAGGCTGCCGATCATCGGATTGATATTTTGATATTGCATGCCCTTACTTCCTAAAAAACTGCAGTGGAACTTTTTTGGGGACATTCTGATCCAGCGTCTGCTCAGTGGTTGGGTGAGCGTCTTATGTTGTCATACATTTACTAAAACATGGCACGGCGCCCGGTGAAGGCCACAGTATTTACCACGGAAATGCCAGGTGAGCGGGCCCACGCGTGAGAGGCCGTCGGCCATTTATCTGGATAAGAGTCGCCTGCTGCTGTCGTGTCCTACCTTTTACACTGGATAGAATATTCTTTGGTACCTCAATTGAAAAATAAAGCCTAGCATAGTCACAATAGTTCATGAGTTATTCATGCTTTCGGCCACACTTATGTTGCTGATCTCCTTTAGCTAAATGTGGACACATGCACTACACTGGCACTGCAAAGATATATAAAATAGCAAAAAATTTATTGCACATATAATTTCAATCAGTAAGTCACAATCTCCGAAACATCCGAGAGAGAGAGAGAGAGAATATTGTAGCGGAAGAAAAATCCGGCACCCTGTGGAAATCGATGTTATGCGAAGCAGTTAGCGGGGAGCCTACCAAGTTAACCAAACGACCTTTAGAGCACCAAGACGTAGGCGACTGTCTCGTGACCTATATAACGCACGTGTCATGACATTCATGTCATGGCCTATTATTTATGTTTATCATACACTCTAACCATACTATGCCAATTTTGGTACATACAAAGATAACGAAACGACCATAAGAGCACCAAGATGTATGCGGCTGCTTAATGACTTACATGACATGCATATCAAGACATTCATGTCATGACCTATCATTTATATTCGTCATAGACTATGGTAATACTATGCCAATTTTCGTACATCAAGATGTAGGCGGCTGCTTCATGACCTACATGACACGCATGTCATGACCTATTATTTATGTTTCTCATACACTCTTGTGATACTATGCCAATTGTGGTACATACCAAGTTAACAAATCGACCATTGGAGCACTAAGACGTAGGCGGCTGTTTCATGACCTACATGACACACATGTCATGACATTCACGTCATGACCAATAATTCATGTTGGTCATACGCACTATGCTAATTTTGGTACCTACCAAGTTAACGAAACGACCATGAGAGCACTAAGACGTAGGTGGCTGGATAGATACTGCCAAAGTGGCAAATGTTCGCCAAGAAATGCTTTGCATTTAAAACTTGGTGTCATTCGTGTGAGCACGCCTTCCATTACGCTAGCAGCAAAAGAACGTGTGTTTCTTGGAGTGCCAGCACGTACTACGTAGATTTGATAGTTTGTCACTTGTATCCTGTTTTTTATTGTTCTGCTCGCTGATATAATGGGATTACGATAATGTCTGTGCTGTACAAAGTAGTGACACAATCGCAAGAATAAATTGGCGAAAGTAGCACACATTGTGTTGCGCATATGTTTTTTTGTTTCTTTTTGTTTATGTGCGTGTCCACTTCGCGCTTCGTTATATTCTTCCTCGTCATCTCCCTTTAGAGAAGCTAGTGCCTGCTTGCAATTCGCTCTTTGCACTGGTCTTCGAACGAGCGAGCCCGTTCTAATTAGGCACTGAGATCGGGTTGTGGAGTGAACTTTATGCTGTGCTCGTTTCACAGGCAGCAACGAATGATTCGCTCTTAGCCTTCGGGCGGAGATAATAGGCTGGCGAGCTCGCCTGTGTCACCTTAGCTAGGCGAACAGACCCAACTGATTCGTTTTGCCATGGACGTGAACTAATTCATTTCGCCGAGATACGGCTCTAATGGGAATTAATTACACGCGTAGAGTGCTCTGCGCGCAGGCTAACGAGAGCACGCGGCAATAATAAAAACGCGAGACGTGGAGAGCTGGAGTAATTAGTCGTCGCTAGGGAGGACTCTCGGCTAGATGCTCGTTACTCAGGTGCTGATTTCCGTAAACTATACAGGCTCCAACTTACGCAAGATGAATTTAACTTACGAAGGCCATTTTTTTCTCTTTCGACTCACTTTAAAATGCACGGACGAAAACTGCCGCTGGCAAAAAGTCTACGCCCGTGATCGGAACAGGACGTGAGCGGAGCAGATTTGCGTAATTTCCTTTTCATCTTACCAACCGTAACGATGTGTTTAGCTAGGCGTATAGAGGAGAATGTGGTTCGTGTTTTCAGGACGAGCAGGCGTAAGCGTAGCCTTCTTTTACAAATATTTCAATTGTGCATGTGTAAGGAGGAAAACGCCACGAACGAAACTTCTCTTTTTTTCTGAGGAAACAAAGAGCGTTTATATAGCGATGTTCTGTTAGCAAGAAAGCACGAGGCGATGCTTTAGTTCGGGGGTTACTCTTATATCTTCTTATTTATCCCTTGTCGGATGTTGGCACGCCTATATATTTATCCTATCCAGTTGCTACCTAGGTAGTGAATCTTTGAATAAATTTAGTTCGAGTTCCAATGAAAATCACGTTGTAGAATAAAGAGGTGCGATTTTTTTAGCCTTGTACGTTTTGCAAAAAAATCCTGAACTTAGAAATTAAGAAAATAAAACAGATTTCTTAATTTTAGTCCCTATGTAATATTTAAATTTATTATACTGTAATAAATATAATAAATATAGATGTTTTAGATATGTAGACTGGATATGTAGAGTGTAGACTTCAGACATTCTACAGAACTTGTATCCAAGTGCTATGCACATTTCCAAAAATTATCTGTCCCCATATGCCAGCGGCGGTAAAATCAAGTTATGATGCCCTAAGGGTGTTTTAAACGCGCTTTAAATGCAATTTAAATAATTGCAATAATTATAATTGTTACAGTGTCGCAATATTGTAAGCTTGGATCTTCAGGGTTTGTTACTAATGCCTACAGAAAACTTACACCAAAATTGGCTTGAGGCATGTATGTACAAGATAGGCATTGTCATTATTTTTCTGAATATAAGTTCCGTGTCCCGCCAAACATTGAAAATTTTCAGCGTTATTGCGGCCGAGAAAGAAATATGTTTATGGAGGCCCAGAGTTCACAGAAGTCAAGAAAAAGAATAACTCAATAGCTAAAAGATTGTTTCTAAAGTTACAACCACTATAAATTTTGTATGACGAATATTTCCGGTAAATATGCGCTATTGTCCTTCGGGTTAATTCTACTAAATTAGAATTTGTTCTGTGTGTACCATGTATGATACACCTTGCCGTAAAGGAATATTTCAAGGGGCCGCGGAAAGACATCGTGGGCACTGTTGAGAGAGGAAGCCGTTTTCCTCCCTGACTTCGAGCTGCACGTAAGACTCCCGTAGCAGCAAGAAAATCAGCGATAAGTCGCGTAAGTAATTCATGAAGACAAGCCATTGCAAAAGCCACCAAGGAAGCACGCGCCGGCAATGTTCCATTTCGTTCGAAAGCACCTACACGAGGGATAGTTGGTTCGCATTGCACTGATGAGAATTAACGTGCACTAAATTAAGACAACTACCAGGCAGAAACGAAAAGATGGCACTGTATGGAGCTCTCCCTATCTCGGGATTCCGAAACCGTGCTTCAGCGCTTCAGTCAAGCTGCCGACCTGTGTCCCTAGCTCTCCCCGTCTAGGGGGCCAGAAGACAGATACCAACAATACCACCCGGCGGCAGACCAACTCCTAAACGGGAGACACGTGTGCAATCCCGGTCAAGGACGTGTCCAGCCACCTCCCACCCTCGCGGAAAGCAGCATGCTTTGCCAGCTGACCACGAGAATGGTGACGAACGCACGGTAACAGTACTATATATTAGTGTGATTCCGTAACCCCTAACGAAGACGAAGACGATGGATGATATGCTTGTTGAGGGACCATTGTAGATGAAAGCAAGCACGCGCAAAGATCTACCACTCGTATTTAAGTATATTTAAGGCTTCGTGACCCCGGTGTCACAGCGGCACATCCATTCTGGGGGACTGGCGAAGAATAGGCGCATACCCAGTGGCACGAACTGAGTGCTGAGGTTGTCTGCTCAGGTACATATCCGGTGAACCGAGTTGTCTACTAGGCCGGACAGTAGCCGGCGGCAAGTTGTTTATTGGGGAACATACCGAGTGTCCTAAGTTGTCTACTCGACAAGACGGCTGGCCCATATCCAGTGCCTGAAGTCTATACACTATTCGTAACAACATCCACAAATATCACTCACTCACACTGGCGAAGAAACGACAACGAACGTCAACCTTTGGGGAACAGGTGAGGAAGCTTTGTTTTAAAAGAAAAGCGAATGCAACTGTGCATAGCTTCCTGCTGTGCGTAACGCAACTTCAAGACAACAACGTCCAGGGAAGAAGTATATTGTAGCACTTTTATTACGAAAAAATTTTATTGCACGTTTACTACGACGTGAATACGTGAACCATACTTTGATTTCTTTGTTAAAGAACGAAGAGTGGTTCTTGATCGGTGTCTTGCAGTTGCGCAATCATATAATTGATATTTCGCAGTTTCTTCTTTTTTCTGGTCTTCCTCTTCGCCCGGTGCTACGTACATCTCATTGGCCGGTCGACTGACTAAAGAGCTGGTGCAGATGTGATTACCAAGCACTTGTGTCGAATCGACGGACGCTGGGCGGTTTTCTTTCAGGGGGCCACCATAGTTCACAGACGTCCAGAGCCACACAGTCAGCCGAAAGCGGACGCCATTCGGTTCGACGATCGCTAAGCATACTTGTTGCTATCACCGCCGCCGAATAGTATCTTCGTTTATAGGGCACAAATTCGCCCAATAAACTGATCAAAATAATCAACGCATCAAAACAGCGAATTTTGCCTCTACGAAACGTCTACGGTTGTAGCTGCGGCTCTTTTCTAGAATACCCCTGTGAGGCGAAGCGTTCTGACCTATAACAACGCTTCGCCAATGAGTCGCGCTTCATTGCTGAAAACAGGTGGTCGCCCTTTAGAATCGATTTGCAAAGACGGTAATTAAACTACAGCGAAAGTTCCAACTAAAATTCAAGGACCATTAGCGAGCAGTGTTCGAAAGCTGAGAGCAGTGCTGTCTGGCCACTTTACTTTCACTACTCAGTTGGCATTGAACCCTTAGCCGGCCTCTCAATCACGAGGATCATTGTGAAAAAGTGTCGGTCTTGATATCCTTGTTGGGTTTACATTTTATCTGCGTGAGCCATCAGGAAAAAGTGAAATATGAAAAGAACTAAACTCGTCGGAACCTTTTTACACGTAAATGTACATAAGAGTGAAAGTTCTCGGTAGCTGGTTTAAAGTACGCTTCAGCCCGAAATGCACGTTTTGAAGCCTCAATTAAGTCGTAGTTTAAAAAGCAGGCGAACCCATAAGCACGCAGCAACGCATTCTAGTCACTTTCAACATTTTGGCGTTTGGATGTTACTGACAGTACAGTTCTGCCAAATAATCGGGTGCTGGTTGACAATCGTCCAAGACATATCGCAAGAACAACATCCCCAATAACCTCTTCCGGGTTCTTAAAAAGCCTCTTTCGTCTATCAGCTTGTGTGCATGGCAGCGAAATTGCACAGAACGCTTTCTTCTTGTCCACATTCAGCTGAATATTTCAAAACGAAGTTCTTTGCTTTAGCGTGCCCGAAATCACGTTTTATTTAGGAGGAACGCCGTAAGTGGGATACTCCGGACTAGTTTGACCATCTGGGTTTCTTTGACGTGCACCTAAATTTAAGTAAAGGAGTGTTTTCCGCATTGCGGCCCACTGGAAGGTTGGCCGCCGAGGCTTGAATAGAACCTTCTGACCTTGAGCTTAGCAGCGCGACGCCGTAGCCACTTATCTATATATCCCGGCGAGTGACATTTATTTGTGTATCTCAGGCACAATTATTTATCGCTTTCGTTCACTTTCCTCATAACCAACGAAACGCTAACTTATCCAACCGATCTTGGCACATTTATCCAATCAGGTTAAGCTGATTCCATCTCTGCACGAATCTATCTATATTTTGCGCATTACCGCAGAAACAATGTGGTTATCCATCTGTTTGGTAGCTTTCTTTTTTTTTTTTTTTTTTGCTAGGCATAATTTATGAGTACCGGATCGAAAACTCAGCTACTACACAATCAGGCAATCGCGTTACGGTAACCATTCTGCTTTCGGTACGAGAAAGTAGGTCCTCGGCGAGGTGGATCTTTCTGGCCCGAAGCTATCAATTAGCGCAGAGTCAACATGTTTCGAGTAAGCGTACGCTGGAACTGCGAACTTAAATTCAGTCCACCGATGTAGGCTCTCCGAAGTGCTAACCGATCTGTTATTTGGCGATGGGAACGCACTCATGCCCCAGGCACTTCGGTGATGCTCCACATTGAATAACGAACCAATTAGAGTTTTAAACACACATTTTAACTAAGGTTAGGTGATCTAAGCTCCCGTAAAGAGAGTAGAACATCTACAATGTGCACGTCGTGAAGCTTTGGCGCTTGACGTTTCCTTTACTCTTGCATTTCTTATATTGTTGAAAAAGGAACAGGGAAATAGGAACAAAAAATGCTAAATAACGCTATACATGACGACGAGAAACGAAGCCATCACTAGCGGGGTCAAAGATTCAAAAGAAGTGAATTTAACAATTTACAACCACTGGGTAAGCACTTTTACTGTGGCGTTAAACTGAATCCTCCACCAACTGTACTATGCACTTTGATGGACGCACCAATTCTACCAAGCTGAATTTCCCGCTATTATCGTTTCGGGCTTCTTTTCGATCTGACATACTTAACAGTGTGCGGGAGTGGTAACCTAGACAGAAAGGGTTCGATTAGCTTCGCTACACAGGCTCTGCAATTTAGTTACTTTATTAGTGGACTGATGGCTGGAGACAAGTTGACCAGTATCAAGGCTGTGCGGCAACGCACAATAACGTCCGCCTTGATAGACTCTTGGTGAGTTTTCCACAAAACAGACTGACGCCGCCTGCATTCAGTGTATGCTTCCGAATTCTATGGAACTCCTAAACACGTTAGCACATTTCTTGCGTTTTCCGGTGCTTCACGTTCGTGTAACTTTGCAACGCATGCTTTGATGCCCCGGACCAAAGTTGTGGAGAAATAGCCAACCGCTGTCAACGGTAGCTAATTCCTAGAGACAATCTTGCCTCAAACGTAAAACCAAGAGCGTCACTTATGACTCCCCCCCAAGTTTGTGTTCACATTCAGCGATAACATTCCAGTCATATGTAATTATGCTCACGGCATGCTATACCGCTTGTGCAACCTTTTTCCATACGCAATAACAATTACAGTTCGCTTGCCATCCACGCAACGTCGCTCACAATTGTCTTGAGGCACTAGTGGTAGCGGCAGGCGAAGCAACATTTATTTCCTTTTCAGTTAATAGCGTATATGAACTACTTTCAAGGATTCACACTAACACAAGTGGACAAAGTTTAAGCCAAAAGCAACTATTACGCTCAAACACCGACTCCGTTTATAATTAAAGCAATCCGTGATGACTCGCTTTGACAAAAGATAGATGCAATATGCCGGGTGTTTCAGCGAACACTTTCAAATTTTTTTAAAGGTTGCCTTTGGCAGATAGCACCATTCTAGTTCATGAGCTCGTCAACTCGAAGAGGCGAACATTACTTGCACAAATAACTGAAATACATGATTGACCAATTAACAAAAATCACTAGTTAAGTTTTGAACGAGTTGCCTTATGGTCCACATCGAAATTCACAAATTCTAGCCGCGGAGTTCGCAAGGCGGATCCAATCGGAACGAATTGTGAGGATGACACCAGTTTCGAGATATTATTTCCCCGAACTTCGCAGAAAAATGCATTAGCGTTCCACTTACTTTCTTAACGAACCGTTATTTTATGCATTCAAGCACAAGAGTAACTGGAACACAGATGCATTAATGTCCGCCTGTTCGAGTACACCAGCTCAGAACTAGAATTGTACTATCTGCCACAGGCAACAATTAAAAAAACTTTGAAAGTGTTTTCTGAAACACCCTGTTGCCTTACGAGTTCAAGAGTTGTTGATGCGATCACTGGTCATTGCATTCAAAGGCCCTCATTTCCCTACATAAAGGGCATATACAAGGGTGCAAAAGAAAGGAAGTAACACGCCTTTCTTAAAAAAGTGGAGACAGGATACAGCGTCTTACTTTTGGTCTTAGCATATAAAGGTAGGGAGGATGGAAATGCGGATATGGGCAGGAAAGTAGCAGGGCCACGTTATCTGGTATAGCTTACTGCTAGAGAGAGAGAGAGAGAGAGAGAGAGATAGAGAGAACGAGAAAGAGAAATATTACGAGGGAGGCAGGGAAGCTGAGTTGCATGAGGCTGGTTGGATGCTTTGCACTGGGGAAGGGTGAAAGAAAATTAATGACCCAGGGAAACAAAATCACAGTGCGTAAACATGCACACGCCGAAGCGTTCGTCGCTCAGTTAGCCACAAGCGGCCTCATAGGCTGGTGAGCCTTAAGAAACCGATTAGGATGCGCGAAGCCATGCTTCAAGAACCCTTTTTTTTTTTTGTCGAAGGCCTGTCATCTAAATACCTTGACGTCCCGGCAGTTGTATGTCATTGTAAACTTGTTTTAATCTTCGTATAGGCACTGGATTTTCTATTATGGAAAATATCGTTCATCTTAAAGAGCGCCGAAATACACACGGACAAGGAAGAGCGCAGGACCAGCGCTGACGGCCAACAACGCCTTTATTGACGCCTGCGCAAGTGTATACTGTTAGCAATGGGCTGAAAGAGAGAAAGGAAAAAAGGGCAGGCGAGTCATCGTCAATCAATTCTTGCTGCGCACGCGTCACAAACGTAAAACTATACAAATCTAAAATACACAATATGGACCCAATCTAGATTGATTAACTTCTAATAAACTTAAGTTCCTTATCGCAAAGAGCTATATAAGGGGCGCTTACGGGGAAAAAAATGGAAAGTATGTATTCGGGAAAAAAAAATAAGGTGCTAACTAATATAACGAATCGCGAATCGTGCGCTACTCTATCGTTTACCTTGCAGCGAAAGAACAACTGCCGTGTACAGGATGACGAAGTAGCAAGAAGTGACTCGAGACAGCGCTTACGACGCTTATAAACGGGGGCTAACACAGATTGCACTTGTGTGCCTGCGCAGAGGCTGTAACTTAATATAGCTAAAGTTAACATCACGAATAAGATTTACAATAACATTCGGTGTTCCTGCCGTTGGAAGCACAAATACCAAACGATGCTAGTTGGATAAAGAACACACGTGGGCGAAAACTTTGTCTTCGTATGAGATACGAAAGTCACGGCCGTTATATTACCTCCTCCCCCTCCCTCCCGTAGTGTACACCGCCTTGCTTCCGCCAAACGTCCGCTACAATACGTGAGCTGAGTTTATATACAGAGCACAGACTACGCGGGTGAGCGCGAATTTCCTGCACCGACCCGCCTGATTTCCTCTAAGCCTGATTGCGAAAGTGCTCCGTGGTGCCACCGATTTTACACCCCTATAGCCGCGGCGACAGACAGCGGAGGGATTTTTTTACTTATGACAGAGTGCCTTCGTTAATGAAATAGCTCTGGGAAACTTCCGTTAGCGCTCGGAGTTTTGCGGAAATTAAAATCAAGCAAGCGTCTTCCGGCGGCTGTTTGGTCATAGGTAGTACGTTTCTCAGTGCGGTGATTGTAGCCAAGTCGGCAAAGGCAAAAAACATTGGAATTGATCAACAGCATAAGGGCAGGCCAGGTGGGAATGTCGAGTACTACTACCGCATTTCAACAAAAATGTAGAACAAGTGTTTCTACAAAAATGTATTGGCAGCTTTCAATGTTCCACCTTCTTATAAAAGCGAAGTTCTAAAGATGTGAAAAGAGATTTCCAAAGAATTCCCAAGACCTACCGACATGAAAACAAGGTTCCTTCTGTGACCGAATGTTCCCTAAAGCCTAGACACATTCGCAGGCGCTCTCATGAACGACACAACGCACGCCGAAAGATCTCTGCCGTGTAGCAACGGCAAAGCATCGATTCTCAGCGAGCCATTGCCTATACAATCACAAGAAGCATCCACGGTCTCTTTGCTAGGAAGTCTGTTTTATTTGCGGATTTCATTGTTTCGTGTTCGCCTCTTGTTCCACCATACGCCGAGTGACATATGCGTTTCTCCCAGCGTACCGAGTGCGACGTATCCCCAATTCCAGAGAAGGCAATATGCTGGCCTTGCTGGAACGAATAAGCGTCAGAGTAGCATGGAAGTCCGAGCAGCTCTCACTATATCTCTCATGTCTACTCGCCTGTATCTATTTGTGAATGTTCTAGCTGTTCCGGCGAGCCCCATGGCTTGTTTAGGTATCGAGCATGACTTTCAGAAGGGCAAATTCTGTCCCTTACTAGAGTAGGCAGTGGGAAATATTTATCCGGTCCTCCTATGTAAAGTATGCATTGTTCTTTCCGTAATCCCCTCCACAGCTGCGACACCTTAGCTTTCATTTTGTCTAGCGTAGATATTTATTTAAGGTGTTAAGCATTTTTGTGCTGAGAAGAGATATTCGGTTCGCAGCAAGTTCCTTCGTGGTTGATGATGATTACTGGGGATTTACGGTGCAAGGGCCAGGGAACACCGAAGAGCGCCAATCCTAGATTCTTTTCTTTTTGACACAAGAAAGGTTAATAGGAAAAAATAAGTGTTTTTCTTTCGCGATGTCAACCTCTTACAACGTGTGCGGATTTAAACGAGTATAATATTTATTGCACAGCCGTCTTCCGGCACTTCTTGTAGGTGGATTCTCAAATGTGCTCCCGATATTATGCTCTCGAAGCAGAATGCCAAGCTTATCTCGGCAAAGATGAACTGCATCAGGCGCCCCCGTTCTTGTCTGGAAAGGTTTTCTCAAAACACTCGGTAAGATTAAACTAAAACCAAGAAAGCAGGTGTACATGATATAAAAACGTGTCATTACATTGGATTAGACCATCATGGTAAAACTGTATTGAAACAATCAATATATGCCAAATTCATGCACTCTCATTTCACGGTCCTTAATTTCAAATTTCTTTGTTATCCTGCATTTTCTCGTAGGGAAAGTTGGTGCTGGTGGAATGCACTAGTTATACATATTTCTCTTCGTGTATTTCGCTACTCGTGCATTCAGAGCGTTTGCCCTCACTCCATTTTATAGCTAAGTTGCGAGTGTGAGTAAAAGTGCTAGAAAATTATATGTGCGTGTCATTAAGGTGTCCTCAAACAACTACACCCTCTTCCGGGTTTATATTGAGAACAATTAGGGGTGAGGGAGGGAGGGAGCGAGGGAGGGAGGGGTGTAATATGAAGGGGGGCGTGTTCCCTCTAACCGAAATACACTTTAGGACGATATCCAATATTCACAAGCTTGTACTCTCTTACCTATTTGTTTATGCAGGGTATCTACCACTTTTCATATGTCCCGTTTGTTCACGTTGAATTGTCGTTGCAAGATGTACCTCACCACTTATGCAACACCCCTGATAAAGGGGCATTTAAGGAAATAAACTGACCTGACCTGACCTGTAATATGCAGGCTGTGGAGAATGGTCATCAGATGCAAGTATAAAAAAATTCGTCTAGCCGGAGTACAGCAATTATTTTACCCTTTCATAAAACCTTCTTCCAGCTTGAAGATTACGCCAAAAATGATTTGCCAAGCTTATACCACTGTAATGCTGATAACACACACACACAAATATCAATGTGGCTGTCGCATCTAAGCAACTAATCCTGCGTAGTTTTCCCTTCATTGTCGTCCCAAATCTTCCAATACTTCGCCTTAGAAGGGTTCCATCGAAAGCTCCATTCATTCCTACGAGGTGCCTGGTGGCGTGCCCACTGCGGCCACGTCCCGAGCAGTATCCCTGCTAAATAGATGGCGAGGCGGGAATCTCCGCCCATCGAGATCGCGCCCCCGTTGTTATCCCGTCCACCTCAGCTCACCCGTGCCTTTGTTCCCCACCATGGGGCCCGTGTCGCGCTAACTCTGCCAGATAAGCAAAGACAGCGGCGAGCGAAACGGCGAGCTCGTTTCTGGACGACGCTCACTGACTCGCCTGACACTTGAATCAGCCGCCGGCTGTATATTTATTTTTTTTCTCTTGTGCACGTGCTATTTTTTCACTTGTATTTTGCTCACTCGCACCCCCTTCATTCTGTAGGATGTCCAAAGACTGTTTCCTTTTAATTCTGTAGCTATCGTTCTGGCAGGGAGACACAGTACTCACCCTAGGACATGGGGGTGTCCGGAGTATAGACACTATTTTTGTCTTTACTTGCGACGCCAGCGACAAAAAGATTGCGCGTCCACGGCACAGCCTTTTCGGGGCGCTCTGTCGAGGCGTACGCCAGCCTTCATGTGTATTACAATGGGAGAAGCTGGACTAGATATTTTGCTTTCAAAGATTTTGTTTCCTTGTGCCAACATTTCTCAGGGTGTATCTTAGAACGAGTTGGTAATCCAGGAAAAAAACAATTTAGGGCATAAAAGAAAAAAAAAAGACAGCCGCAATAGGTGAACGCCGCCGCTGTGTCGTCGTCTTGAACTAGCCAGCATTCATTCCGTTTCCACGCTAAAGAGAGGTTTTCCTTTATTTGACTAGTTGCTACTTATATTTTTTATGGCGACCGACCGTGCGGCGTAACCGTTGCCTGATGGTCCTTTTGCCTGTTACAGGACCGTATTTCAGCATGTGACTGATTGATACGTTATGCTGCATTTTATGTCTACAGCAGCATCGAAGACATCGGAGACAGAAGGTGGCAAAGCTTTAGAGTTGGTTGAGAAGAATGGCTGGCGCTATGGTAAGCACACATCGTCCAGGATTCGCAGTGTGATACCCCTACTCCGACATACACTACCACTGCTGATGAGGTGCCAGCTACAGGTCGACAATTCATATCTGTACTACGGTCGTCAATATACCTCATCTCTCAACTCTTGAACAGCCACAACACTTCTTTTGCTGAAAGTACGATGTATGCGCTGGACACTCTAAATATAGTGCTGATATCTCTGCAGTAGCGAAATGCTCCACAAGCTACCATCACTAATTTGTGTGCAGCAATTCCAAAAGTGGTTTCACGATTGTCAGCATGAAATATCGTGATCTTCCTTAGGACAACTTAAGGCGAAAGCCCAAGTGGCCCATGGGGCAAATAATCTGTTGTCCGGCGTTTTCGGAAGTATGACCGTCCGACGTTATGGCACCGGAATTCAATTGCACCAAATGGATGGTACCACCATTCATGGTGGAACAAACGACCTTCGGCATTAATTAGGGCCCTCGAACCCTCGACCTTTAGTGGGATCAAAATTCAACTGCACCAAGTTGATGGTGCCACCATTGATGGTCGAATAACGACCATTGGTGGAGTCGAACCTACGACCTCTGGTGAGAGAAAACAAGCAATAGGAAGTAACAACGAATTAGAATGAAAATGTCAAGTAATAATGAATATCTCGTGAGCACGTAGGATTTCGCCTTCATCCTGTTTAGCGTATGCTCAAGTAACTGTCAAATTTCTTTTTTTATTTCGCGCATGTGTTGTGGACTCCCTGATGGTCGCATACCATTCGTTCCTGTATCTTTTATGCTACATTTTTCCCTTTTAAAAGCGCAGGTTAGCAAACCGTATATTGGGATCCAGTTAAGCTCCCTGCCTTTCCTTTTATTCCTCCCTCTATCTCTCACAGAACAAAATGAGCCGTATACAGACTGACTACAAGCTTTGCAACTTTTCTCTCTCTATGTCTGTGAAGTTCGTTTGCGACAAAATAGCCCTTTTAATTGTACGAAAGCTCGTGGGGGCAAAGGTTTCCGCTAATAGGGTCTGTTTGTCAGTGGCCGACCAACTTAGCCAATTTCATTGAGTAACGTGATTTGCCAGCGTTTTTTCCTACAAACCACTGTAGAGTGCAGACTTGTTGTCAAATGTGTTAACAGCTTTACTATGGAAACAGTGATGCTCCCGCTGCTCACAACGAGGTTCTATTCTACATTGTTCAATTCTACATGTCTAGAAGGGTCTTTTCACCCCTCACCCCAAGTTGAATAGGGCGTAAGCCGTTTCTCTTAGGCTGTTACAGACCGGCGCATATACGTGTCTGTCCGTTCTACACCAAGCTTAACACGACGTATACCGCGACGACGCCTGCCCGTCCTGCGGGCAGACCTCCACTGCTCTGGGAGTGCGGGTCTAGATACCCCAAGTTCAGCAAGGAGAAGTGCGACTCGCTTCTGCGTAGCCCCGCTCTAGACAAGCAAATCCTGGCTGCCTGGAGTGCCTGCGACCGGGCCGGTGGGCTAGACCTGCAGGTCCCGACGTGGGACTAGCCGGGTGCAGGAAGAGTTCGCGTCCTCGCCGCACCTCCAATAAAGTTATTTCAGTCACTCACGTGGCATTGACATCTTTTTAAAGCGAATAGCATTCTTTGCCCCCTTCAACAGTTTTAACGCGATTGCGTCAAGGGCCCCATGTCGCAAAATCTCCTATGTCGGCGTCCGACGTCGCTTGGAGAAAAATCCCTCCGAATTACGTCCACGCAGGACCTCCGCGTGGCGCAAGGCGTTACTCAAATAATTCAATTCCTCAAAGGAAAATACGTCCTTAAATGGTAAAGTACGATCTAAACACAACCTACAGGCATGAGAGCGTCGTAGTTTGATTTTCTATCTGCCAGAAAACATAATTCTGTTACGCGAAAACTCAAACACCAACTCCTTTCCCGAGCGGCGTGGTTGCTCGGTTCCTTACGGCACTATCTATCTATCTATCTATCTATCTATCTATCTATCTATCTATCTATCTATCTATCTATCTATCTATCTATCTATCTATCTATCTATCTATCTATCTATCTATCTATCTATCTATCTATCTATCTATCTATCTATCGAACCTTTAAAGCCGACCCCAGTGGGGCCCCAGTTGTCTACCTGCTCGGACCCCTAGGTATGTGCTCCTGGTCGGGATGCGTCGACATAGTTATACCATCGTGGTATTTCAGTCATCGTCACTCCGGCTTCGTGATCTGACGCTCGTCATGCTGCATGTGCAATAACGTTCCTGGTGGTTTGTCTCTGAAAATATACTTCGTTCCAAGTGGACGTCCTTCCTGTCCACGTCTCCCTTTACCGCACCGCCTCTGCGCTCCCCTTTACAAAAATATTAACACGTGTTTACGCCAGGAAATATATATTTCGTGTTTTTCAATATAAACCACTGTTGCTAATCTTAGCTCGTCCGTGCTTTCTATCTGATCCCTGTTCCCCCTTGAGTAGGGGTTACCAACACGCCCAACAGTCAGTACGTCTTACCACTTCACGTTTTAAATAAACGTGACTTCACAGGAATATGATCAGTACTGCTCGACTGATATTCGCAGTACCATCGCAGTTATCGTGAGATGAGCTCTGCCGTAATTTTCTGTCGCTTTACCAGCGAACAGGTACACTGAGCCTGGGATCGTTTGCCTACGTTTCTCTTAACACTTTCAACGGCAACTATGCTGCTCTTTTTTTCTTATCCAGTACATGTGCGGTATATATGTATTTTTCAGCTTGAAGTGTAATTAATTAGGGAATTGTTCAGCCGAAGCAGTTTCAGTATGCGCGCGACTTTTCAGCAAGCCAAGAAAAGGCCTCATGATCGATATAAACCTTCCTTCACTTCCCTTGCAAGCAGTTTCGCGGAAATGTGGCGCCATCTGTGTAGGAAGCGGGAAACTTGTATTCCCCTCGCGCAGCATGCTGTTTCAGAGTTGATTACGAACTATTTTCGTTGCCGTTTGCACGAAGAACCTTTGCAAAATATGTGTTCATTACCTTGTTACGTATTGTTCTGTAACCGCAACGGAGTTATCTTGCCTCCCGACAATTCCTAATTGTTGACGTGATTGAAGTTCTTCAAAATACAAGTTCATTGTTGATAAACAATGGTCTATACCACCACCCAGTGGGGACCATCTGTTACAAAATAAAAAATAACCTTTCGCATGACAATATATATATATATATATATATATATATATATATATATATATATATATATATATATATATATATATATATATATATATATATGTAACCTAAACTCAATAGCCTAAACCATGAAATAACCTAAGCGCTGAATTGTTAATTTGCGAATTGTAATTTACAACAGCAGCATAACTGGTGGCTCTTCAAGGTGCAATCAATTACGTGCTCTAGCAGCAACCAAATCGTAGGCCCTTTAACTGCTATTCGAAAGCAGTCCTACAAACTCTGCAGTTTGCCATATAGTCATGGGTTACACGAGCAGCTAGTGTGCGAAATAAGGCACGCTTATCACGAAGTGCACGAGAAAGGGCACGAAATTGTATTTGAATGGTTGCCGAGTCACTGCAGAAAGGTCGGAAACGACAGCGCACATGAAGCAGCGCGTATCAGAAACATCAATGCGTGCCTATACCACTCTCAAGAACAGGTGCTGCGCGCAACGTCGGTCAGTTTCTCGCGACTATGCACTTCTGCGATGGAATTCACCGGGTATTACCAACTCAGGCTTGTATTCTCTCGAACCTAACATGCGGCTTCACCTGCCAGCCGGACTCACCCGTCGCGAAAAAACTATTTTTTGTGTCGCATGTGGCTTGGTGTTGCGTTTACAAGTGGCTATTTATTGCTTATAGGAATAGCCAACAGTGCAGGGTGCCACTTGTGCGAGTACGACGAGACCCTAGAGAACTTTCTGTGCCACTGGCCATTTTTTGACACTCAACAATGTGCTCCACAAGATGGTGCGCATCGATTGGACAATAGAGGGCTCTCGGATTAAAAGATGTTGCGACCGCGGTCTACGCCTTCTTGCATGGCCAAGGGTACCAAAGCCCTTCTGCACTTCGCCAAGTCAACTGGTCTGTATCAAGGCTGGTGACAGCGCATATTTCTCTGCAAATGCGTTATGACTGACTCTTTAATAAGGCGAAAGTCTGAAATGCCTCATGGGTGATAAAATCCGTTGCCCGCCGTTATGGAAAAAAGGACCCTCCTGCGTTATGGCACCAAAATTCAATGGCACTAAAATTGATGGTGCCACCCACGACCACTGATGCCAGTCGAACCTTCGACCTTTGGTGGGACTAGAATTTAACGGTACTAAAATTGATGTTACCACCATTGATGGTCGAACCCATGATCATTGGTTTGAGTTGAACCCATTAACTTTGCTGCTAAATAAGGTGAAGTTAATTACGCACGGTTACTTAAGGCAGAGTTAATTAAGGCATTTGAACCCACGCATTTGATGAGAATCGAACATTCGACCTTTGGTGGGACTAAAATTCAAAGGCACCCTAATTGATGGTGTCCCCACTGATGGTCCAATCCACGACCACTGGTGGTAGTCGAACCCACGAACTTTGGCGGGAGAAAGCAAGTAATGGGAAATAAAAACGCCTTCCAACGAGAATATCAGGTAATTTAATTAATGTCTCGTGAGCGCGCAGCTTTCGACTTCATCATCTGTAGTGTATACTTTATCTTATCATTCCTTCTCTTCTATTTGTCCACCATTCGCCATCCCCAGTGTAGTGCAGCCAACCGGGCACGTCCGTGGTTACCCTCCTACCTTTCCTTATTCGTTTCTCTCTCTCCCTTTACATGCCCATCACACATTTTTGTACAGCTGTCCCCAAATTTAATCTGAAACATAATCTCCATGGTATCCTCAGATATTAACTAATGAATTTTCAATTTCTACTAATTCATATTTTATTATTCAGTGATACACTCATTAGATTGAGACTGTATTGTGCCCACCAAATTTTCATGGTGCGTCAACACTCTAGAATATTCGGAAGAAACATGTGTGCCCTCGCATTTATTTTCATATTCGCATTCTCATACCGAAAAGGTGAGAATTGGTCTAGAGTAAACTTTGATAATAAAATGAATAAAAACTTGAATATCATCCTCTTTTGCCATCACATAAGCTTCAAGGACAAGCTGAACGTGCAACAACTTTTGAATCATGATGAGCACAATGTTTTCTATTTTCACCCCCTTTACAACAACAGACTGACTCCGTGCCTTCTTCTTCTCTAGTGCTGACCATTTCTTAGAGATATTTTCCCGGATCAAGCATTTACATAAGAAGATATTGTGCGCCTTGTAGCGGGCAATGCATCGCTTTCACCTAAATCTGAGATCAATTATCAGGAATTGAGTACGCATTTCTTGCTTATTCGTTGAAAATGAAGCCCTAAAATTAAAAAAAAACTCCATTTTAATTTTTACCAACCAATTTACTATTTTTATTCAACTAATTACATCCAGCAAACTGTTTATTATGCCTTTCTAACGAAAGCTTGCCTTTTCTTTTCTTTCTTTCCTTTTTTTTGTATCTTACTCGTACGGCAGGGACCGCCTCCTATTCCGTATATATTGTTACATGTCACTTCTGCGTGCTTCATGAAGAAATATCAACGTTAACTTGAACACTTGTATACCATTTGCGTAGTTCTGATGTAGAGCTGCCGAAACATGCAGGTTGTCTGAGGGTCGGAGTGTTGGTTCAGGTGGGCTCTATGAAATCCGCATGCCTAGGATAAGAAGGGCATTGAAAAACTATCGAAATGCACAAAGCGAAGTCTTGGAAGAGAAGCATTCGTCACTCCGAACGAGAAATTTGGTCACCGACGCGACTGACTCGCCAAAAAACCGAGCGCGGCAGGTGATTGCACTCTCAGGCACTCACAGCTCCACCTCTCGCAGAGAGATCCTCACATTCAGAGACCCGACCGACAGACATTCGGTCCACATCACAAATCATTCAACAGTGAAGTAGCCGATAATCTCCGTAAAGTAAAAACCAGCGTATTCCCCATTTTTAACTTATCAACAAAATGTTCCAGCAAGCATACATGGTCGAGTGCCCTGTATGCTATTGGAATGCATTATGTTACCGCGCAAACGACAACGGACGAAGAAGGAAACACACAGGAACACCTGTATGCGTCATAATGAGACAGGCGCCCCCAACCAATCAGCACTTCGGCAGCAGATGAAATGGACATGTCCACTAGGTGGACACATACACAATATTTCCTCTGAAATGAGGGCCCCGACCACTTCTTTTCGCAAATAACTTTTGATGAATGAATGAATGAATGAATGAATGAATGAATGAATGAATGAATGAATGAATGAATGAATCGTAAGCGCATACGTCCGATACAGTCACCAAGAAGACGTGTTCGTCGTATTGAACACGAACAGTTGAGTTTTACCTGCAACAAAATCTGGACTCTGTATACATGTATATGATGAGCAGTGGTAGTGGCTAGCCCCTTGCTTGTTGAGTCACCGTAGTAGCTCAGTGGCTATGGCGTTGAGCTGCTGAGGCCGAGGTTTTGGGTTCCGTCCCAGCTGCAGCGACCACATTCCTATGGGGCGGCAATATAAGAACACTCATGAACTTTCATTTTGGTGCGCGTTAAAGAACTCCAAGCTATCAAAATTATTCTGGATTTCCCAATACGGCATGCCTCAGGATCACATTGCTGTCTCAACACGTAGATCGCCGTAATTCAATTTATTAATTTGCTTGATTTGCTAATCGTATATTGCTCACTGTGCGCCTAAATCAAAGCATCACCAGCTGTCACCCAGCAGCACGGCTCCTCACCGTAGCAGCTCTGCCTTTGCTGTTTAAGGTGTTGATACCTGCAATTTTCTTTTTTTTTCTTTTCAGCTTAACCATACTTGCATGCTCACGCTGCATTCCATATTCCAGGCATACTCTGTGAGATATGCACATACAAGATTTATTGATCGCGTTTCCCACGTCGAAGTAGAAGTAGCAGTCTTTAAGGAGTCATACGACTCCCTAAAGGGGCCATTTGCAGTAGCTGTGCGACTAATGGGAACCGTTTACAGCAGCTATAGGACAAAGTTCATTACGCTGCCCTCTCTTGACAGCAGTCAATAAAACGGGAGAACTTGCGCGAACTAGTTCCGGCGCCAGGGGCGAGATGGCGGCAGCTGCTTCAAGACCCAAATCCGCCTCTACTTGTGTGCCCACGAAAAAGTTGCAAGTTTTAGTTCCGCGCATGAATTGATAAAAGTGTTTGCCTTTCTTTTCCAGATGTCGACGTAACTGCATTCTACAGCCGCGTTTCTTCTTTCTTTGGTAAAATTCGTCTTATTAGAGGAAATTTACGCATGATCTGCCAGCAATTTACCGGGCAATTTGTTATTACTTTCGATCAACAAATACAGGTGGTCTGTGTACTGAAACACAATTCCTATTCATATTTTAACAGTCATACAGCATTTCTCATGTCACCCGCTGCACTGGGTTTGGGGGTGTGGCATTCAGAGCGTGTGAACGCGGATGCACGATCAAAGCTTACGCACGCTATAGCCATTTTGACCATTTGCGAAGCCGCAGTTGTTCTTGGAAGTTTAATTGCGAAGCTGGTGCTGCCAACTATGCCGTGTTTCCCATTTTCCCGCGCTGTAGAACACAGAAAACCGGCTTATGTGGCACGGAACTGACCCACAAGATAGCGCCTGTGAGCGTACCTGTATTCTGCGCAATAAAACCTATTATCACAACACAATTTCTGTACATTTAATATGTCGGCTCAGAGGAATCTATAAAACACACAGATTGCCTAATAACAGAGCACAAGACTTTCAATGATTTCCTTGACTTTCTTAAATTTTTCGAATTTGCCTTACCCCATTATCTTGCAGCTCGACATGCGCCATTGCATACCCCGGCTTTAAACACGGCGTTTTCCCCGACAAAGTAGTCACAGTGAGTGTAGTAAAACAATAAATCATTACATAAAGCTTGCCCATATAATTTCTACTGAAAGGTATATCTAAGACATGCAGACATCATAATGTAATAGCGCTGGTTATTTATTTATTTATTTATTTATTTATTTATTTATTTATTTATTTCACCGTACTCCCGACCTCATATTAGACCATAGCAGGAAGGTCGCGTACATAGGTATCGGAGCACAAAAATTGCGAAAGAGAACTCCTACGGAAAATGTGTCGTACACTTAGGCGGCAATAAGAGAGAGATACATCCAGACATCCTTGTACACATCGTACACCGCGTACGTACTAAGTGAAAGGAATTGCTGCAGAATATAAACATGTGTACCAACTCTGACGTCTGTCGAGCATCCCTGCGCAGCCACATATAGTTAAGGATGCGAGTTTCGCAGCACGTGAACACACGCCCCGTACCATCATGCACGCCAAAACAGCCCATTTAGCGGTTTTCCTTATTTTGGCAATTTCTTATCTGGGCTACCAATTCTGCATCAACTGCCTCCGTGCCAATGGGTATAGGCGTATTGCTAGTCAAACCTCCACAATGGGTATGTGCACTGTGATGAAAAGGGTACAGAGCCTTTGAATGTATTTACGTATGTGGTGCACTTCCGCGTACCTCCGTACACCACTCATCATCATCATCATCATTCATTGGACAACCGTTAGGAACGCCTTAGTCATCGTGACATGACTGCGTCAACTTCACACAATGTGCATTCACCTGACTTGGTGTTTCCATTTCCGCGTAAGTTGTGAACGCTGCAATGCAGGAACATAAAAAATAAGCACTTCATGAGATTAATTTTGTGACCTATTCAGTGCATAAACATAAAGGTTGCGTGAGCTTACACGAGCAACGTGTCGCAAGCGGTGCAAACCTAGTTTGCACAGCGCAATATTTTCTTAAACTTTGCAGCTAATGCAATTGTATCGTTCCCGTGAAGACTATACATCGCGTCTAAGTACTGCCAACGAAAGCCGGCGGTTTTCCGTCACAACGCTTAATTTCCAGCGTGCGTGAGCGCCTATTTGGATACCCTACGCACCTTCCGGCGACGTTGCTATCATACCCAGAAATTTTGAACATTGCCCCTTCGGCAATCTGCTGAACTTCACCGCTACACGCCTGCGTAACTCAGTTAGAAGCACTTTCAAAAATTATATTTCAACAGATCAGCCAGCCCAGTTTAAAAAAAAAACAATTGGCAGCATGTTACACTCCTTTAACACGTCAAGGCGAAAGCCTGCTGCACACTTGGTAATGCGCCGTCTTGCATCGTCGCGTTTCTCGCTCGCTTTCGACGCTCAGCTGCGGCTTCGTGCTCGTATAGCAGGGTCAGACTCGCGCCAACGACGTTTCTCTTCGACTTTATGTTGCACCCTCTCAGCAGAGGCTTGAAGCGTGTGCTGTTCTGCGTGTTCTTTGGGTGGATTTCATGAATGTATGCAGTGTTCGCTTCACTTTTGTAAGCGCTTGTAGCCTCAGCCTTACCAGAGTATGAACCATTGCTTCTTATTTTTGCTTGCTTACGGGGGTATGAGGCATTGAAAAGGCCACGTGTTTTGTTTTTGTACCACTCGAGTAGACGCGGCGTTTCCGTGCGATGTGTGCGTGATTCCAATGAATGTATGCACTGTACACTTCACTTCTCTGAGTGCTTGTAGCCTCTACACTACGAGATGGATAAGTCATTGCATATTTTGGCTTGCTTGGCGGGTATGTGCCGTTGCAGCTGAATATATTTTTTGTACCTTTCGACCAGACGACGCGTTTATATTACGGCCATTGGCGCTAGGAACCACTTAAAGCTTTCCCTTTAAGAATATATTGTTAGCAACGTCGAGAGGGTACCTCCTTCTAATATTAAACGCATTTGCAACACTTAGTCGGCACTTGGTGCTGTGTTATAGCAGTCAATTGGTCAGGACCAACACACTGGTGTCACGCAGTACTAAGTGCCGTCTAAATGCCGTGAATGCATGTGGTATTCTAAGAACAAACCTTCTCGACGTCGTTTTTTAAAACTTGTTAAAACTCAGCCGATCTTCTGAAGCATAAGTTTTTCAAAATGCCGCTGATGACTTACGATGGGGTATTGCGGTCAAGTTCAACAAATTGTCGAAGGGACCATGCCCAATCTTCCTGGACATATGTCACGTGTTTTGGTGTGCGCGCCCTAGGTGAATTCTAAGTATACAACAAATCCACTTGACATCAGCTGTGCTACCTCTAAATTACGCCGGTGACTGGTTCTGTTGTCTACGGATGTACGCGATGAAACAAGAAATGGTGCGTAAATATTATCCAATCAATAATTAATATTTGCCTTCAAGTGCCTGAGTACTATTAGAAAACGGAGTTTTCTATGCCTTCCTCACTGGGCTCTGGTGTGTGTGCTCAGTCGGTTCCTCGCTAAAAAAATTGGGCCGATTCCGGCGATAATGCATTAGTAAACCACGCTGATGATAAATAATTAATTAAGGGGACGTGGTGAGGGGTCTGCGAAGGCCTTAAGGAGTAACGTGGTAGGAGAGTGACGGATGGGGGAGCAAAATATGCGTACTGTAGTCGGTGCTCAAAGGAATTCGAGCGGATTCTAAAGCAGCTGTCTTTGACAATTATTATACATGTATATGTATAAGTTAGAAAGTTAGGTGGGCGGATTAGATTATGAAGTTTGCAGGGACAGCAAATTTCCACCGGACAGTTTTTGTTGACTTTTATTCGATCGTCAGGGGCCATTACAGATCGAATTCACTAAACCTGGAGAGACTATCAACCGTTTCCGATATCGTGAAACAGCGGATCGGCTGCGTGTCGCATTCAAGAACAAATGACGAGGAAAATTGACAAATGGGGTCATCTTGCTCCACGACAATGACCGTCCCCACGTCGTTGATATGGTTACCACAAAACTGGCAAATTTCAAGTGGGAAACGTTGCAACATCAGCCATACAGCCGAGACCTGTTGCCTTGATATTTGTACGTTTTGGGGCAATAGAAAAAAACAGCTCAAGGGAACTAGATTCGTGACGGACGATGACGTGAAAGAATCAGTTACAGGCTTTTTGAGGCAGCAACCCAAGAACTTTTATGAGACGGGAATCGCGCGACTCGTCAGTCAGTGGGACAAATGTCTAAATGCTCATGGAGACTACTTTTAAATAAAGTACTCCGTTTGTCACATATTCGCATTGGCTCAATTTAATTTGACTCGCCCTCGTAGATTTTGCATAACTCCTACATCTTATATGCGCTCTCTGTTACGACTATAATTTCGATGCAATTAATCACAATACACGACCGGTGACAGCTGCTCCTGCGCAATACATTGGAACAAAGGAGAGCGTCATTGAGATTTTTCCCTGGCAGTTGCATGTGTACAAAAATGTAGACAAGGTTCTTGAAAATTTCATTAAAATATTTGTCCTGAACTTATCCATTTCAAGGCCTTTAAATTTTTCATATCAGTGGCATGCACTGCTTTGCTGGTTTCGAACTGATATAGTTATAAAGTTCGTGTGATATTTCCTTTACTTAATAAATAGACAGATTACATAAAATCAGTGATATCAATTATTTCGGCTACAATTTTTGGGACAAACGAGTTAATATTTTATGAAATAATACATCTTTTACTTGTCTTGATAGCGCGCAGCGTTCACGAATTTGTTTACAGCACCTTTGGCAATGACAATGCAGTTATTCTTCATGTAATTCATCCGTCGACAAATTCTATGAGGAGGCTGAGCTTCAACGTGAGCCCCCTCCGAAAGAAATTTCTGGATACGCCACTGGTGCTTACATGTCATTAGCCATGAAACACGGAGGTACGTGGCCCTTTTTTTTTCGTGCGTTGCCAGCAAGAAGCTCAGTTTCTTCTCCGCACTGACAAAGTTGCCTTGATATGGTTGCGCAGACAGCGTCGACTGTCACTCCTTTGTCTCTCAAAACGTCCGCTTACCTCTTTCAGTGTATGATATCCATTTTACCTTCGCCTTCACATTAACTTGCAGTTTTTGAAACAGATTCGTGCTTTAAAAACAGAGCCATTCCAATTTTTTCACCCCTAATGTCTATGATTGTCAACCAAAGCAACTGGGCATTCAACTTTGCTCAGAAGCTTTTGTAAGCCCTCCGTTTATTTCACAAGTCGATGGAGGCAGCCTTTAGCCTACAGGAGACGTGCTCGCGCTTTCGAAGCGTGCACCGATGCATTTGCATGACGCGCAGGCCCATGCCGCTCTAAACCACTCTCCAACCGTTCAACTGGAAGATGGATGGAGAAACGCGCTTAGCTCCTTTCACTTCGACCGACGGCCAATTTTGCGATGTTCTGCCCGCAGCTCAGCTGGCCGGAGAACACACATTTGAGTGCGGTGTCCCAAGGTCTGTGACACCATCATCGACCGTCTTCGCCCTGTAGCCGTTCCTCGCCTTTCATATGGAGGTTCTGTTTTGTGAGTTCCTGAGACGCCTTCTAGCCCATGCTTCAATGTAGTGCGTCTATTGTTTACAGCGGGCTGGCCCCGTCCATCCCATTTGCGATATGCAGGAGTCGCGCTCGCACTGAGATATTTCTGACACTAGGAGAGCTGAGAAGTAACCCAACTTGTTTTTTATTGTTGTCACCCTTTGAGCTTTGACAGGGCAACTGAAAAAATATTTTAGGATAAATATGTGAACTTTAGTAGGCAGACATCAAGAAAAATCCTATCCTTGAGCAAAGCCCTGGATGCCGGCACGGATTTTTAGATACAACTTTCACAAAGATCACACGGATGCTGCAGGTGCCACAGCTAAATTGGTTGGATATTTGATATGTTGTAGTCTGTACAGATCTTTGCACGTTTGTCAATTATGTACGAAATGCCCCGACGCACACCGTACTTATTGGCAACGCCCCAAAGCACCCTGTTGTCCAAACTTTTTTACTCGCTCCCACATGAGGCATTGCGGAATCAGTGTGTAGACGAACTATATGTAAAACTACTGAAAGATCTCTATAGCGCCTCCACAGCCACCGTTGTCCTCCATAAAGAAAGTAACAAAATCCTAATAAAGAAAGGCGTCAGGCAGGTAGATACGATCTCTCCAACGCTATTCACATCGTGTTTACAGGAGGTATTCAGAGACCTGGATTGGCAAGAATTGGGGATAAGAGTTAATGAAGAATACCTCAGTAATTTGTGATTCTTAGATGATATGACCTTGCTAAGTAACTGAGGGGACCAATTGCAATGCATGCTCACTGACCTGGAGAGGCAAAGCAGAAGGGTGGGTCTAAAAATTAATCTGCAGAAAACTAAAGTAACGTTTAACAGTCTCGGAAGAGAACAGCAGTTTACGATAGGTAGCGAGGCACTGGAAGCAGTAAGGGAATACATCTACTTAGGGCAGGTGGTGACCACGTATACGGATCATGAGACTGAAATAATCAGAAGAATATGAATGGGCTGGGGTGAGTTTGGCAGGCATTCGCAGATCATGAACAGCAGGTTGCAATTATCCCTCAAGAAAAAAGTGCATAACAGCTGTGTCTTACCAGTACTCACGTACGGGGCAGAAACCTGCAGGCTTACGAAAAGGGTTCTACTTAAATTGATGACGACGCAACGAGCTATGGAAAGAAGAATGATGGGTGTAACGTTAAGGGATAACAAAAGAGCAGATTGGGTGAGGGAACGAACGCGATTTAATGACATCTTAGTTGAAATCAAGAAAAAGAATAGGGCATGGGCAGGACATGTAATGAGTAGGGAAGATAAGCGATACTCATTAAGGGCTGCGGACTGGATTCGAAGGGAAGGGAAGCATATACATATATGCAAGGGCGCGACAGAAAGTTAGGTGGGCGGATAAGATTAAGAAGTTTGCAGGGACAGCATGGCCACAATTAGTACATGACCGGAGTAGTTGGAGGAGTATGGGAGAGGCCTTTGCCCTGCAGTGGGCGTAACCAGGCTGATGATGGTGATGATTATGAAGATGATGATGACATACCAACCTTCCTTCCATATACACACCTGAGAGAGCTAGACTGCTCATCAAAAGAGGTATTCCCTACATTATTATTATTATTATTATTAATAATATTATTATTATTATTATTATCATTAGTAGTAGTAGCAGTAGTAGTACTAGTAGTAGTAGCAGTAAAGGAAACCAGGCAGCATTCTGCATTTTCTGCGCGATCTTGTTTCATTCCAGATCATCCTATTGCTAGACGTCAAAAACATGTAATAAGTTTTCTGCCCGCATTGACACATTTCACAGTTGAGTATCTGCGTTGTGCATATGGGTAAATAATCATGTCGTATATGTTTCCCTATTAATGCGAATAGCAATATGTGCCAACTTCAGCCGTATCTATCTATCTATCTATCTATCTATCTATCTATCTATCTATCTATCTATCTATCTATCTATCTATCTATCTATCTATCTATCTATCTATCTATCTATCTATCTATCTATCTATCTATCTATCTATCTATCTATCTATCTATCTATCTATCTATCTATCTGTGCGTGCATGCGTGTGCGTGCGTGTGTGTGTGTGCGCGCGTGTGCGTGTGTGTGTGTGTGTGTGTGCGCGTGCGCGCGTGCGTGCGTGCGTGCGCGCGCGCGCTCTGTATATGTGCTCCTGGACGAGATGCCGCCGTGGGGATGCATTGTACCTCCGAAACACGTATCGTCGGCTATGATTAAGTAAAGAAGAATAAGAAAACAGCGTAAACAAAACATTCCAAGGAAAAAAGAAAGGCAACGTGACACTCACGGTTGATTCGGTTGCTTTGGTCGCGCTGTGTCTTTGACATTTTTGTATAATGATACACCGAACCCGCTAGGAGTTTTGCATTGAAGCCGCCGAACATGCATAACAACCGATTGAAACGACACAGCGTACAGAGAAAACAGCACGTTGCCCGCAGATATACATATAACGCACACCTGTTTTCGCATCATCGGCTGCACGTGGTATATTGTTCCCGCCACGTGCGCTACTTCGCAGTGAAATCGTTGGATTCTTTTTATAAATTTAGGTGAATGTGTTGGCTGCTGCGCCAATGAACTTCTCTCCCACCTAATAGAACACAACCTGTTACGATGGCAACGTATACTGCGAGAGCTTATCTCCCCACCTACGTTCTTAAGCTTCTCGGAAGCGTTCATATCACGTGAAGTGCTTTATGTCACACTTAAGAGCACTTACGGCACGCGCGTGACTTCTATAACCCTTTTTTTGTGTGTCTTTGTTGTGAAATACCATACGGCCCTCAGTTGCGTGAAATCGCCCTTGAGAGTCCTATTCGGTGAACAAGATGTCGATATCGGCGAATATACCCCAATGTTATCTTTTTTCAAACATCACAATGTGCTCCTCAACACAGGAGCAGCGAGACAGACAGTGGTTGAGAGAAGTAGAAAAAAGTAAGGGGTGTTCAGCTAAAAAAGGAAATTATGGCACTCCCGTAATCGGAAGTAGATGTACGCTGATC
The DNA here is from genome assembly GCF_023375885.2 of Dermacentor andersoni. Taxonomy (NCBI): domain Eukaryota; kingdom Metazoa; phylum Arthropoda; class Arachnida; order Ixodida; family Ixodidae; genus Dermacentor; species Dermacentor andersoni. Next base: position 79,491,077 of record NC_092817.1, read on the forward strand.
TGGCTACCGCGAAAGCAGATTGGTTGGAGGCAATATTAACCACAATCATAAAATGGGTGTAGTGAATGTTCGCAACGACACGCCCCACCACACCACACCACAGTATACGAACCTGTTTTGAACTGGTTTTGAACTGAACTAAACCCTGTCTAAGCGCCAAAAGATAACACTCAAGGGTATTGTGCCCTGTATCTGCCTTTTGAACGTCGTGATTGGAAATGACAAATAAAACTTCAGCGTACTGGAAGTTACAGCGTGAGTGATACTGTGAACAAACAAAAGGGAAAACTCGGAAGAAATATCTTTTGTAATTTTTTGGAGTGTAACTAGCGAATGTAATGCGGTCCTGTATAAAGGTTTGGGAGCAGAGATCACATTTTCTTACGTTTTCACCGGTTGTCCGGCTAATCTCGTTTTCTTCCGAAGCCGATTTTCTTCGCCGCTGGTCTACGCGGTACATAACCGTCTCCCGAGGCAAAGTCTTTCTACAGCTAGAATAATGCTCAATTCTGTTGCCCGAGTTAAGACTGTATCTGTATGTGCCCCGGGTACTTTTCATAAATTCGAGGCTGACAATAATGCTTTTGTGTGGGCGCTGTAATGAGTTTTGTTGTTGTTGTGTGATGCAAAGCCAGTGTCAAGCACACACCATTTATTATATCGTTTCCTAATCTGTTTTGTTTACATCAAGTATGATGTATTACATGTGCTGTACCTTATATTGTACTTTTCGTTCATACCACAGTTGTAAGCGTGCCTACGGGTGAATAAATTTCCTTGTCAGCAATTATTTCATTTGCTAATCTGTTTTGTTAACGTCAATTATGATGTATTACATGTGCTGTACCTTATATTGTACTTTTCGTTCATACCACAGTTGTAAGCGTGCCTACGGGTGAATAAATTTCCTTGTCAGCAATTCTGTTGCTTGAGTTGAGACTGTACCTGTATGTGCCCCGGGTACCTTTCATAAATTCGAGGCTGACAATAATGCTTTTGCGTGGACGATGTAATAAGTTTTGTTGTTGTTGTTGTTGTTGTGTGTGGCAAAGCCAGGTTCAAGCATACACCATTTCTTATTTCATTTGCTAATCTATTTTGTTTACATCAATTATGATGTATTACATGTGCTGTACCTTATATTGTACTTTTCATTCATACCACACTTGTAAGCGTGCCTACGGGTGAATAAATTTTCTTGTCAGCAACGCGCATGTAGTAAAGGAGTGCGTTGTAGCACGCACCTTCTGGAAGCTAGTTGCAAGAATGTTTGGAAAAGCCATCGTGCGGCCACCACAGCGCCGAGATCGGTTTGCGAGTCTCGTCTACTACACCGCTAGCTACGTTTCGTGGTGCTACCGCAACATTGCAGAATGATCTCGGCAGCCAAATAGAGCAATGTACCCCAGAATGCGAAAACTACGGGTGATAGTATGGGGCCATCTTAAAGAACAGCTGTTCAAACTCGGTGAAGCCGAGTTTCTTCGCCGCTGGTCTACGTGGTACCTAACCGTCTTCCGAGGCAGTCTTTCTACAGTCAGAATAATGCTCAATTACGTTTGCCTGAGCTGAGAATTTGTATTTATATGTGCCCCGGGTGTCATTAAAGAAATTGAGTCTGACAATAATACTTGTGCATTGGCACTGTAATTATGTTTTGTTGTTGTTGTGTGTGGCAAAGCCATTGTCAAGCAGACACCATTTACTATTTCATTAGCTGATCTGTTTTGTTTTGTTTATTTTATTTTTATTTTTTATTTTCGATACCCTAAAGGTCCCGAGAGGCATTACATAGGGGGAGGGGATACAAGTCACACATGATATTGTAATAGAAATGACTGAAAGCAACAATCAAGCACAGATTTCGGTAGAAGAAACACTTGGTAAAAAAAAAAGATGAAAAGTGATTGGGGTGAGAGTACATGGTACAATTCATATTTGCTGTACATGGCACTTTTCAACAAGGCACAAGTGGCAGGTGGGTGCGGGTAAATGGACATTTAGAAATTATACATATATATAACACAGGCCAGTCAAGAAGTGGCAGCTGAACATTTTATACATTTAAAAATGTGCGCAGGGCTGATTGGAAGGCAGACGGGTCAGTGATTGTTACAATATCTTGCGGTAGGGCGTTCCATTCTTTCACTGATAACACCAAAGGGGAATTTCGGAATTTTTTGTTCCTAGCAAATATGGGAGACACTTTGCATACATGGCCATTGCGGGTGGACAGATAATGGGTGGGTAAGATGGGAGCAGACGAAAAAGATGAACCACAATAGTAAAGGGAGTGAAAAAAGGACAGACGGAAATATTTCCGTGGTGTTTCAAGATCCGCAAGATTAAGGGTCTGCTTTAATGCCGACTCACTTTGATATGGAGAGTAGAGAAAGAGAGAGAGAAGTTTAATGATACGAAATGCTGAGAGGTCGGCCTGAGGTATATTCCTCTAGCCAGCTACTCGGCATTGGGGGAAGGGGAAGAGGGAAAGAAAGAGGGAAGAGGTGCATGATGGGTGACGATGACGATAGAAAGAAGATGTAGAACATATCGCAAGCAATTTGGCATGCTCAAAGTCTGCAATCCAGGCCCGTAGTAGTTGGAGAGTAGGAGCGCAAAATAAAGCGGGCAGCCTTATTTTGAATTGATGCGATGCAATCAGAAAGGTTAGCTGTGTGAGGGTTCCAAATAATTGAGGCGTAATCGAGCGTTGTTCTGATAAGGCAGATGTATGCACGAAGTCTTGCGTCACTGTTTGCAAGGTACAGACGGTGTTTTAAAAAGCCAAGTTTTTTTATTGCCTTGTTAGTAATATGCTCAACATGCATGGCCCAGCTTAAATCAGATGTAAGAATAACGCCCAGATATTTAAAGGAAGAGGTTCGTTCGAGTATGCAATTGCGTAGAGTGCATACGTTAGATGGAAAGGTTAGCTTGGAAGAAAATGTCATGACCTTAGTTTTATCTGCATTAATTTCCATCTTCCATACTCGACACCATTCAGCTAATGTGGTTTAATCTTTTTGTAATATGGCAACGTCATCCATCAACGTCATACATCAAGTATGATGTATTACGTGCGCTAAACCTTATATGGTACTTTACGTTCATACCGCAGTTGTAAGCGTGCCTACGGGTGAATAAATTTTCTTGTCAACTTGCCCGGATGACGGCTCTGGCTTTCGGCTGAATGTCATTTGAAGGTCGCCGAAAACGGGAGCTAAAAGTATTTCGTGCTTACCATGAGAAAAAGAGGCAATGTGAGTATGCTCGTTCTACATTCTATCGCTGTATTCAAGGGTGCAATGAAGGCAAAACACTTTAGCCAGAGTGTAGAACCGAATCATTTAGTTGCTATTTCCGCTTTGCTTCAGACAATGTTGTCCGAAGCGATCAAACCAGACCGAATTGTTTTAGGTTAAAAAATGCAGTGAACTACAAATAACGCAAAAAATGAATTAATTCTGTAGAGTAGTTCTAATGCTCGTATCAGCATGGTGAACGATCTGACAAAGTAAGAGACGCCAAAGCAACCTATCTCGTAGATAAAGAAGAAAGTGCCCACGTTCTCGTAATCAGGAAGTATGTCTTTGCCGAAGAAAATAATTCCTTGTCTAGCCTTTTCGTAAGCGCTATCACATGCTCGCTAATGCGACTTTCTAGAACTTGTGGGATCGAATGGGTACAGTAGGCTAGTAACTACTACTCGTTTGTACTGTCCTACAACACAGCTCTACTCAAGAGATTTTCGATGTAGCAGTTCTACAGTAAGTAAACCTTTCCTTGGTTAAATTATGGGGTTTTACGTGCCAAAACCACTTTCTGATTATGAGGCACGCCGTAGTGGGGGACTCCGGAAATTTCGACCACCTGGGGTTCTTTAACATGCACCTAAATCTAAGTACACGGGTGTTTTCGCATTTCGCCCCCATCGAAGTGCGGCCGCCGTGGCCGACCCTTCCTTGGTTATTCATCGTGCGATTGCCATAACTAAAGCTCTCTTTTCTAATGCGTTAGCGTTAGGAGTGACAAAGGAGAAAAACGCGTATGTGTGTGAAGTGTGGTAAAGGTATAGAGAGGGGACGGGAGAGCTTAGAAGGACGTGTGCCGAATGAGCTCCTTATCAGCACTTTGCAATGTGGTGAATGTGGTTTAAGTCCATAGATCTGGGACCTCAAATAGGTGCGACGTAATGCTAAAGAACCTCTCTTGCATTTACCACTAAATCGCCACAGAGTCGTTCTTTTTTTTTTTGTAGAACGTGAACAAATACATGCGTCATAACAAATGCTTTCTACTCCAATTCTATAAATTTTAGCGTTACATTTGCCACTTTTCATTCCAACGAAATAAGAAATGCGCACACAGACGCATTTGCAACATCGATTCCAGGCTCTGCCGAGGCGTTAACTGCCACGTGTCGACAGGTGCGAGGCTCATATTGGTGCTGTCGTATAGCCAATGCCTCACGGAAATTTAATATTGGCCACTCTTTTCTCCCCGTTCATTCCAAAGTCTGTGGGCTCATCGGGTCTGTCATTCGTTTGTTGGTAGCACAGCTCCCGCCAGTGCTGCTTTGACGTCTTTGCTTCGGTGCAACTTTTCACAAGGGCGAAGCGTAATTGCAGTTTGCGACCTCAAGCCTAGTTTTGCGCATACAAGGGTATTTCTTTTAAGCGTAACCACTAGTCGCTACTACTGGTTCTAGTCGGATAATCGCTGTTATGGTTGCGTTACCGCTGTTCGCGAGGCGTGACGCTAATGTTCAGTCGTGTAACCTTCATTATTGCTGTGGTGACGCTCGTATTGATATCTTCCGCGCTCTAACGACCAGAAGAGAAAAAATAACTGAATGCCATCCCTACTAGGAGACGGGATTACTATGGAAAGCAACGCGAAGTGGATGTGAAGGCTTCCTGGGAGGCGCAGATAAACGCGTCGATTGTTCACGAAAGCTTGTAACCACATAATTATAACGTCGTGTTCTGACTGAAGACTTTTGGTTGCGCATGTGGTGTACATGATACTCAATGTCAAATACGTGCAAAACATCGCCAGCGTGTAGTTCAGTGTAGTCATGCATAGGTAAATACCATTTTTCGTCGTTCGTGGGACGTTGGGAAGAACGTCCTGTTTTATCTTTTTCTTTCTTTCTTCCTTCCGCTCACCCGGCTACTCTCATCGTTGCCATGCGACTATAAGCCGACGCTTGAGGACGGGCAGCCGCTTCTTCGCTCCTTAGCATTTTCCTGCTTTCCGACATTCGGTGCCAGCCTGTCAAACAAGGCCTAATTAGTTCCTCCGCTAAGTACGTCACTGCTCATTTTCTTTCCTTCAGCCGACCGTGCCAGGCTATTTTTAGACACCGCTCACTATTGCCTATCTACCAAAATCCAGGCTGCTTTCATCCCGACTCGCGCAGGGTTCAGCAATATCCGCTTGCAGATGCGAATGAGATACGTTAGCAACCGCGTCCAGAAAACGAATCTGCCTTGAAGGCTGTTAGGCCCTGCTGTTTTGTTTAATTGATTTGAAGGAAACTAATTTAAATCTGGTCCTGAAAACAACAACCGAATTTTGGCAGAAAATATATAAAAACGTGGCTAAGTAGACTTCCACATGTCATAAAACACAATCTTTCTATGGTGAGGTTACTGTTCATGAAATGTACATTTTAACGCGCTGAACAGTGACTGATTATGGAAGCTCTTGGTGATGTCGAGTAGTTCTTCTTCATTCCGAGGTGGGCTTTATTTCGTACAATGGAAATTGCAGCAAATACTAATCGACATCACCGATCATCTGACAACGACTCATCCGAGAAAAGCCGTCAGCAGTTTCAACATACACGCTTTCCAACCAAGGTTTATCATGTTTTATTTTTACATGCAGGGAGTCCCAGCTAATTAGGCAGGCTCTTAAACATAAAATGTAGAATATACGAGGCCGCAACCGGTGATATTCTGTCAGCCTTGGCGTACCGCGCCAGGAGGATCTTTATTTTTATTTTTCATAATTGAACTATCGATATTTAGACTGGATTAATAATCAACTTTTTAATTACTGAATTGAGGGCACCAATTTCGATAGGAAAGTAATATTTGTGCTTTGAAATACCCAATTCAGTTCTTTTCAGTGTGCTCTGGTATCGCGTAGCTATTTCTTCCGTGTTATAAGGAAAACGCGCGAGATGGGAAAATGGCCGGATGATCATAGTACGCGCCCACGCGCCAGCGACAATTAGCGGCCTACGGTTTAGCATCGCTGCGCAACCAGCGTGACTGGCGCCGTGCAGCGCGCGTTGGCATGGCCAGCGCGGGAACAGGGAATGTCCTATCTCACGCCGGAACCACTCGACCAGAGTGCTTGGCGCGTTATAGTTGGGCTCGCCGGCCTACCGGGCTTCCAGTTCGCGTGCAATCGACACATTGCGCCGAGTTTTGCGCCTCTTGCCAAACGAAAAAGCGCTCGCTCGGCGCGCACTCGTGCGCGCGCGCTGCGGCAACAGCTGATCGCCGCGGTGTGAACGAGCCGCGGTGAAGGCGCCGTACTACTCAGGGGGTACAAATTTTCGGCGATCCCGGCGTCGCCGCCTTAACGTATACGACTTCGCCGGGCATTGCCAGCCACGCGGGCAGCGCCGTACTATATGCGCGCCTTATCTTATCATCGATGGTGTGGTTTAGATGCTTGTTTTACGCTTCTTCTTTATTGAAACGAATGTTGGGCTGCATGTTGTATTTGTGGTACCATACTACACGTGCACTTTTCGCATCAATCGCGGAGTTTGTGCGTGCGTGCGTGCGTGCGTGCGTGCGTGCGTGCGGGCATTTCTGGCATTTCTGGCATATCAGCGGGCATTTCTGGCATTTTTGCCGCTATTTGGCATTGTGCCAATTTTGAGGGCATTTTGCAACAAGGCGCGATATTTTTTTCTTCTTTTCAGTTTCAGGTTTCATTCAGGTTTTGTAATCGATGGTGTGGTTTAGATGCTTGTTTTACGCTTCTTCTTTATTGAAACGAATGTTGGGCTGCATGTTGTATTTGTGGTACCATACTACGCGTGCACTTTTCGCATCAATCGCGGAGTGAGTGAGTGAGTGAGTGAGTGAGTGAGTGAGTGAGTGAGTGAGTGAGTGAGTGAGTGAGTGAGTGAGTGAGTGAGTGAGTGAGTGAGTGAGTGAGTGAGTGAGTGAGTGAGTGAGTGAGTGTGCGTGCGTGCGTGCGTGCGTGCGTGCGTGCGCGTGCGCGTGCGCGTGTGCGTGTGCGTGTGCGTGTGCGTGTGCGTGTGTGTGTGTGTGTGTGTGTGTGTGTGTGTGTGTGTGTCGCTGAAGGTATCGTTTTCTTTTTTTTCGTGAGGACAGCGCCACAAAAAATTGCGACAAACTACAGGGTAACAGCTTCGCTGTAAAATCGCCTGTGACAGATGGCACGATTCCAGTCCAGAAACTAGTTTACTCGAAAAAAGCGGTGATAATTTGCACAAGAACTCGAAATGCATAATCGACCAAATAAATTACTCATTAGTGTTTGCCTAATTGTTTTACAGCACCTATTCCAATTGAGGATTGTTGACGCTGAGTTCGCAAGCATATTCACTTAGATTGAATTCTAAGGATGACATGTTTGAGATAGTCGAGATATTCATACCCAATGTTTGCCATGAAATGCGTTGGCGCTGCCATTAATTTTGTGATTCAATGTATAAAACACCATTTTTGTTTAAAAAATTAGGCCTGACAAAGCTTCATATTCTTACTCCAAGTTTCACATCGCTTATTTAGTAAACAGTGCCATCCTCAGAATTCGTTCCCAGTGAATATACCTCGAAAACTCAGCGTCTACAATTTGTAAATTGGAATATGTGCCGTAACGCAATTGGCAAAGAACTTCATTGGGTAATTTTGTAATTTATGAAATTTGCATTTCAGCTTCTGGCGCATGTTCACCTCTTTAAGAAATCGGTTTCTAGAATTACAATTGTATTATGTGCCACAGACAATTAAAGAAATGGTTTTATAGTAAAGAAAGACACCTGGAATGCTGTCGACTACCAAAGGCGCGCTGTCCACAAATGTTATCGCAGTACCGAATTTACACTTGTCACATCATGTTTTTGGTAGCGGTAAACGTGTATTTTGTCTGGTGGGTCCCATTACAAGCTGTGAAAATGCCATCAAAGTGTAAACGCTAACCACCGAAGAACTGTACCTCAGACGGCGTTGTGGCTGTGTGAGGTCTGCAGTCATGTTATAACTATCTGAGTAAAGGTGAATAATTTCATATACCTTAACAGCATTTGGGAATGACAGAATAACAGCATTTGAAGATGCTATCTAGCCCCTAAAGGAGATCACTGGGAATTATGACTCGGGAAATTGCAATCAGTAAAGGTTGGAGAATGTGTAGAAGATATCAGCGGGCATTTCTGGCATTTTTGCCGCTATTTGGCATTGTGCCAATTTTGAGGGCATTTTGCAACAAGGCGCGATATTTTTTTCTTCTTTTCAGTTTCAGGTTTCATTCAGGTTTTGGTCTTTTCCATTAAGAAGCTAAGCTTTTCCATTAAGATGCACAATGATCGTAAGCGTGTCGTCGAGACTAAGTTTTGCACAATGAAGGCGCGAACCTCTTGTTTTAAAAATAATTTCTCTCACACAGAATGCTCACCTCTGCATTAAGGGTAGAAGAGCCCCCGGGGATAACATGACATGGTAAACCATTATTATTGGAGAAGAATGGAAATAATGACGAAAGCTTCTAGAATGACTGCTCGAAAAAAATGGAGTGCACAGAATTAAACTTGCCAAAATTAAACTTAAGGCACCGCTTGCATCAATTCGAAAAACTTTGACACTTAGTAGAAGGGGGAAAATATAACATGTGGCCCGGCAGCAGTTCGGTTATTACGGCGACTATCGGGTTCGCCTGTTTAGGTCCAACCCGTAGATAACTACACGTGCACGCTTTTACTCAAGACTTCTCGTTATAGGGCTAGTAGTGCACAGAAAGCGAAACAGCAGAATGTGAATCTGCCACAATGTTTACAGATCCGCAAACAGACCGATGTTCTAAAGTATTATATGCCGCAATGTATGGTATATGACCAAAGTTCTTCCCAGTCGTTGGCCCGTGTCATGCATTCAGAAGGAAAAAAATAAAGCCAATGATCCCGAGCCGGAGACCGGGAATTGAAATTGTAGATTCCGCCGAGCGGCGCACCGCATACCCGGTTAGGTATATGTGCCCGCAAACCTCAGCATGGCTCTAATCACGGTGCCCACACCACCGAAGCCCGAAAAAGGAAGTCAGATTCGGGTGGCTGCGCAGTTTTTCTCCAAGTAGATAAGAGGCTCCGACGCATACTGTAGTTTTGTGCTCCGACTCGCCTGGTTCAGGTGTGATAGGGCGCAGGTGTTTTTTTTTTCTGGGTTTCGTCGAATTCGAGGTATCTTACTTTGACAAGATTTCTTTTTTCTCGCGAATTCTGTGCCAGAATTTTAAATCGAGGATCGAGGCCTCGGGAGCGACGGAAAGAACTTCGGCTGGAGCGCCAGGGTAATTATATGCACCCGTTTTCTATACTTGCGCGGAAACAAAGCTCAGGGCGCAGCTTTTCATAAACGGGCAACTTTCCATGTGGTTAGCTTTATGGCTTCTTCGAAGTCAAACATTCTGTCTTTCTGTTACCTCGTTTCCTTCATTTCTCTTTAAGAAAAAGAAACAGCGTATGGCACGTTCTGATTAAGATATGCTTCTGCTATTGATCCAACTTTTTTTTAAACAGCCTTTTTCTTTGGCGACTTCAGATTCACCGTGGGTTTGTTGGATCTGGCTATATCTAATCAGTTTCGTGTGGTATAGTAAATAGTTTGAGCCCTTCTAGTGCCGTTAGGACACGAAGAAATGTGTCAAAATGAAGCTTGGAATGAAAAAGACGCAGGTCTATGCGCAACTCTAGTGCAGATCTATGTACTGTGCAGTAATAATGCTTAATTAGCAAAAAGAAACTCAAACGAAACCCATATGCACTTGTTGAAACTGCGCGCCACCGTATTCGGAATCGGAAGTGGGTCTTTATCCAACGAAAAATGTTAGCCGATCCCGAAGGTAGTCCACTCTAAAAAAAAAGTGAAGAAAAGTGAAGGTTGTGTAAGCGTAACATGGTTCTCAAACAGGGTAAAGCGGTGTAGGCGAAGGTTAAGTTGCTGCACAGTGTTTCACATCGAAGAAAGAAAGACAAAGCCTTCTGGGCGAGCCTCGACTCGCCCTCTAATAGCAAACAGAAAAAAACACGGAACAGCAAACCACACAGTACACTAATGCGCCCTGGAAGACCTAACCTTTCTTCCAAGGCAACTACTGTTGACTCGATTTTTTTTTTATTATCGCAGGTGGATACGACATGTTTCGGGATGCACGTTTGAACAAGGTTTCGCGCAAATATTACCCATGATAATGAATACTAACGGTAATTAACCTGCGAAAGTATGATTGGTCAAGCTCGAAACTAGTTTCAACTTCTTCTCCCGATCATGCATCTCGTTTTGCTTTATTCATTGCAAAAAGTATAGAATGCTCAAAACACTTCGCACAAGCACGCATATATTATGTATTTGTTTTTATTGCAGATTTGTGCGGTGATATAAATTACGGGCGCCAATGCTGATTTCAGAACCCTTGCTAAGTACAAACATTTATCACCAGCTTGTGCATCCTGGTCGAAACTGCTTGGATTCTCTGATTGGGTTGCAGTATGATTTGAGAGATTGTATAGCATTTATAATTTCGTGTATATAATAAACATTTTCAGCATCGCAAGCAGTTTACTTTCTTGTGGAACCTCATGCTCAAGCAGAAAGAGTAATATATGAATGCGCAGTGATGAGGTAAAATTGCACAGCGCATCATAATGTGTGTGTGTGTGTGTGTGTGCCTGCGTGTGTGCGCGTGTGTGTGTACGTGTGTGTGTGTGTGAGTATATTTGTGTGTGTGTGCATGTGTGCGCTTACACTCATATTTATATTGCACTTCAAAATATGAAAATGTGAAATCCCTCGTTCACATTTACACGCAATTGGTCTTTCAAATTTAGATGCAGTTGCTTTACTCGCACAGACCTGTAGGAATGAATATGCCGCATTGCCAATCGGCCGCTGACACTGCATCCTCACAATGGTAAAACTAAAACTAAAGTAATAATAATAATAATAATAATAATAATAATAATAATAATAATAATAATAATAATAATAATAATAATAATAATCAGCCTGGCTATGCCCACTGCAAGGAAAAGGCCTCTCCCATACTTCTCCAACTACTCCTGTCATGTGCTAATTGTGGCCGTGTTGTCCCTGCAAACTTCTCAATCTCATCCACCCACCTAACTTTCTCCCGCCCCCTGCTGCGCTTCCCTTCTCTTGGAATCCAGTCCGTAACCCTTAATTACCATCGGTTACCTTCCCTTCTCATTACATGTCCTGCCCATGCCAAGTTCCTTTTCTTGATTTGCACTAAGATGTCATTGACTCGCGTTTGTTCCCTCACCCAATCTGCTCTTTTCTTATTCTTTAACGTTACACCCACCATTCTTCTATACATAGCTCGTGGCGTCGTCCTCAATTTGAGAAGAACCCTTTTCGTAAGCCTCCAGGTTCTCACCCCGTAGGTGAGTACTGGTAAGACACAGCAGTTATACACTTTTCTCTTGAGGGATAATGGCAACCTGCTGTTCATGATCTGAGAATGCCTGCCACACTCACCCCAGCTCATTCTTATTCTTCTGATTATTTCAGTCTGATGATCCGGATCCGCGGTCACCACCTGCCCTAAGTAGATGTATTCCCTTGCCACTTCCAGTGCCTCGCTACCTATCGTAAACTGCTGTTCTCTTCTGAGACTGTTAAACATTACTTTAGTTCACTGCAGATTAATTTTATTACCCATCCTTCTACTTTGCCTGTCCAGGTCAGTGAGCATGCATTGCAATTGGTGCCCTGAGTTACTAAGCAAAGCAATATCATCACCGAATCGCAAGTTATAAGGTATTCTCCATTAACTCTTATCCCCAATTCTTCCCAATCCAGGCCTCTGAATACCTCCTGTAAACACGCTGTGAAAGCAATGGAGAGATCGTATCTCCCTGTCTGACGCCTTTCTTTGTTGTGATTTTGTTGCTTTCGTGCTTAGGGCTGCCTCGGTGCACCTCAACAGCAACAACAATCGCCATCGCTGGAGACCATACAATCCAGACACATGTAGCTGTCGACTCTCTCAGAGCGCGCATTCGCCATCTGTCAAGGATCCCCGACCATCATTTGGAATCCCTACCAGCCGAGAGACCTCAAGCGACCTTTTCACGAGTGATTAGCGCTCATCATGAGTACATACTGGCATCATTTACACCGGCGGCGAAGCCTTCCTCCCCCCTGTGGTGCCTGCGACAGCCTCAAGTGAATTTTGCAATTGCTGGAATCACAAAAAAGTCCAATCATCCATCGCCGGCTCTCAAGCAACTTCCACTCCTATTACTGCACCAGACGTATCATGACCGCATACATATATATACCGATGGTTCGACCTCACCTACCAGCTCAACTGCCGCATTCGTCGTTCCAGCCAAGAACGTTACAGCTAAATTCAAATTGTCGCACACGACTACATCTGCATCGGCAGAACTTGCAGCTCTCCATGCCGCTATGATGTACATCAGCGAAGAGCCAACAGAAAAATGGGTCGTATTTTGTGACTCTAAGGCAGCCCTTCATAGCATCAAGTCCACATTACGTCACAGAACTTACGAGCAAATGACATCTAAATTCAGGGAACTGCACCACCATGCTCTGGAAAGAGGACACCACATTACATTTCAGTGGATTACTGCTCACTGTGGCACCGTCGGCAACAACCTAGCTGACGAGGCTGCCCGGTGTGCCCACGAAGATACCAAGACGCGTCCAACACCTTTGGCGAGGTCGGATGCTGCCAGAGAACTTCGCCAACTTGCGCGCAAGAAGTCCCAAGATCTCTGGATTTCAAGTGGCTTCAATTGCAGATTACGTAAACTGGACCCCACGCTACGGCTACAACTGCCATCTAGCCTTGCCCGCGGCGAAGCAACCTTGTTGTGTCGCTTGTGGCTGGGAGTGGCGTTCACGAACGCATACTCCTACCGTATGGGAATGGCCGAGAGCCCGATGTGCGACTCCTGTAAGTGCGAGGAGACCATCGAGCACCTATTGTGTACCTGCCCTCGCTACGATGTCCAACGCCTCTCTCTGCGGGCAACTTTACGCAGACTGGACTCGAGACCGTTCACCGAGTCAAAGATACTCGGACCGTGGACACACCCGTCACTGGCTCGAAAAGCGATTCGTGCAGTAGTGCGGTACTTGAGGTGCACGGGCTTAACAGACCGTTTATACTGTCCTTGTGTATGGTGTCCCTCCCACACGTACTCAGTGCTTACTCTCTCCCTTTCTTCCTCTTTCTATTCCCCTTTCCCCCACCCCCAGTGTAGGGCAGCCGACCGGATGCTGTTCTGGTTGACCTCCCTGCCTTTCCTGCCCTTGTTTTCTCTCTCTCTCTCTCTCTTGTTGCTTTCTTTATGGAGGACTACGGTGGCTGTGGAGTCGCTGTAGATATCTTTCTGCATTTTTACATACGGCTCGTCTATACACTGATTCTGTAATGCATCCATGACTGCTGAGGTTTCGACCGAATCAAACGCTTTCCCGTAATACTAGAACTAGAATACAAGAACACTAGAATATTAAAAACTAAAATACCAAAGCACATCTTTCACTGTAGCCACCAAATTCCAGAGTGCCCATTAGCGACCTGTTTTTGTATAGAGCCCAGTTCACATATTGTTCTATCAGGCCAGTCGTGAGGCATAGTCAACTACATTGGATTACGCGCCGATGCGCGTCGTCGATTCGTATAAATGAAAACATCTATATGAGAAAATCACTTCAAGCCAAATCATTAGGTTACCGTATGTTGGTTCCGCGCTTCCCTATTTTCACGCAGGTGTACCTCGTTGTGCGCCCTTGATAACGGGCTGCTCTTTGCATTTGTCATCTGTCGAGATAACAAAGCTTTTCCAACCTGGCAGTCATTTCCATTCTGGCAAATGACTGCCAGGTTGGAAACTGCCAGGTTGGAAACTGACTGCCAGTTGGAAACTACTTTCATTCAAGACATGCGACAACAATATGAGAAAATTTTGGTGCTCCCCCTTTCTGATTCCTACAACGAATTCTACCTTATCGCTGTAGAGGCTGCTCGGGGTTTTTCAGAAGCATTCTTTCTTTACTGACATTAATAAATCTGTGCGCAGGAGAGGTTGGCATCACGGGTGATGCCCGCTGCTCCTTCCCTCTTGCGCGAACAGTACTTACAATCGGCCGGCTAAAAGAAATGAACGAGAAAAAGAAAAGACAGCAACAGCACTTAACAAAAATTGGCCGGCTAAATCACACGCGACATAGAGATACAATATCCACATAAAACCTTTATATACGTCCGAAAGCTCTAACGCAGAGTTCACATAAATCTCAATTTGGCACGTGATACGTCACAACGCGAATTTTTCACAGCACGTAATGTCATTTAGAAATATAGAACAGCGATTTCTAATTCACTAATATTTCGAGGGAGCGCAGCCTACCATAGAATATTATAAAACATTACACCATAGGTTGTAACGAAGTCAAGATCAAGGGTACGTCGCAAAAGCGTTAAAATATCGAGCATAACCACGGCGATATTTACTAAGCTCCTGTAATTGCCTGCAATTCACGTACATTTCAAAATTTATTTTAAGGCGCTAACTACGCGCATTTGCATTTCAACCTTCGCGAAATGCGAAGGTTGTAGGATCGTTCGCCGCCTGCGGCAAGTTGTTTTTTCATCCACTTTCAGTTCCATTAATTTATCGTTTCTCTGTTTCATTCATTAGGCACAAGTAATTTAATCTATGTTGTCCTTGGTGTCAGCGGTTGTTGGCTTCTTGAGATATGTATAATAAAAATCGGGCCCCTCGGTTAACCTCCTTTCTTCTCGTGTGTAGAAGCTAGGAGCACATAACTTTTATATTCTGGTCGTTACGTGAGTGCCTAAAGAAGCGCTTCGCAAACAATTTTAGTGGAGCTGCGTTTACGTTACAGTAAGCGTTTCTTCCCCTACCAGCGACTACAAAAATAGCCAGTGCTCAAACTGTAGCTGTTCGTCACCCCGCTCAGGGTTGCTCCAGGTTTCTGGCGCCCTGTTCTTATAGGAGCAAATCGACGAAAAAAGATCGCACATTGCAATTCTGCTCGGCAGACTAAGCGGTTCACTTCTTGCGGTTTTCAAGTTCATTTCACGAAAAGCCTGTTTTTTTTTTTTAATGCGAGCCATAAATGGTAAGTAAAAGTAATGCATCAGGTGTTGATCATAATCACTGAAAAAGTAAAAATAGTACAACTTAAGGCCACTGCATATTCATTCCAAACTAAGGAAAGGCTTGATAAATGTGAGAGTAATGAAAAGAAGTTGGAAAACCTGAGAAAGAAAAAAACGGTAGGCGACCCTAATCTTTGACTTGGGTGTCTCAGTGACACTACCACATCGGCGGTGGTGTTCTTTAGGTTAAATTTGGCCGACCGCAACGCAACGCACGAACCGAACTCTGAGGCAACTGTTTTCCATTAATTAGCCGGTTGAATATCAAGCCACCTTTATGCGTGTGACGTCATTAGTGATGTCATTACTTCCGTTTACTACTTTCCGCTTTCCAGGAATTTCACCAAAGTTGTGCTCACGTGGCGGGTCTCTAAAGTCTACAATTTTGTGGTTTGGTGTGCGGTAATCAGTGATTTCTAATTAATCCTAATTATTCAAGACACTTAAGTAACTCAAATTTCAACTAAACTTATCTATCTGTAATGAAGCCCATTAATTTTGTACTGTACTATTTTTTTTGTATCTTCTGATTTATTTTGAATTTCGGCCCTGGTAATCTGAGTGATTTCTAAGTATTTCTAATTATTCCAGATACTTCAGTAAATAAACTTGTAACTAAACTTAGGGTCTGATTATACCTATGATGAAACCCATGAATTTTGTACTGCACTATATTTTTCAATTTTTTTTTCTGATTTGTTTTGAATTTCCTCCCCGGTCGTCTCAGGAGCTGAACTGGAAGTGCTGCGCAAGAAACAGGAGTCTCACTCGATGCTCGTGCCACTAAAGAACAGAGGTGGAGGTGGACGACACAAGAGTTCAGATGATAAAGATGGCGGCTTCAGTGTTATTTGCATGTACTTAGAATAATCATGTGTGTGGTCTGTTCTCTGTGCGGCGAAATGCAAAAAACAGTAAGATATTGTGCGGACTAATGCAGTTGCGCGGAATCGTAATCGGTATTCTAATTTGTCAAATACAAGCGTATGTATATAGACAGCGCAACTGATTTGCACAAATCACCACCCTTCAGACATCAACAAAAATGCCTGAGCCCTACGCATATCGTTCACTAGCTATCACATCCGTCTACGTGAAAAAGCGTGCTAAAACTTTGCTAGAGGTCGTGTTTTTACTGTGCTATACAGTAACACGAATTGCCCAAAAGATGCTTGTGCTAAGTACACTGCGCTAATTTGAATATTATGTGCACTCCGCATTAGAGCGTGCCCTCATTTATTGGTATTTTACGCTGTTATTGTGTCTTATTTGTTTTTGTGTTGGCTTCAGCTTGCCTATCTTTGCTATGTAATGTTTGCGTAGAGAGAACGATTAGTGGCCCTCGTTCGTGATGCCAATCTGACACACATAGATAAAGAATCATTCACGTCGCACTCTAATAGGTACCTTGAAATCCACGGAAGAAAATGCTTGTATGAATTCTTTTTGCAACTCCATACACTTGTATAAAAAATCAACTCAAAGAAAGAAAAACTGAAAGTGATAGTTTGGTGCAATAACATGTTCGGATACCAGTTTCTTGAGATTTCTTTCACTTCGTTCTCAACAACTGTCGCATCGCGAGGACATTGCAATGAAGCAGTGCCCACAATGGTGGTGTTGCTATGCTGCGTAATTTTCTTGGTGCAAGTGCATGTGGGCATGTGCATATATTAGAGCGCTAACGCACGAGTCTACTTGTACATGCACTGACTTTTTTTAGACTTAAGTGTTTCTACGAAGACTTAAAACGGTTTTAAAAACTTGTCTGTAGCAAATAGCGCAATTCTAGACCATGAACTGGTCCCCTCGAAGGGGTGGACTTTACTAGCACGAGAAATTCGAATGCTCATTAAGGTAATTAACAAAAATTATTAATTTTGTTTCTAACAAATTACCGCATGGCACATTTTGTAAATTGCAAATTCTAGCCGCGGAATTCGCAAGGTGGGTGCACTTGGAACGAATTATCAGGATGACACTAGTTCCGAGATATTAATACCAAACTTCATGAAAAAATATATTTGCGGTCCAGTTACCTTTGAGTATCAATGCGTAAAACGACGTTTCGTTAAGAAAGTAAGTGGGAAAACAGTGCATTTCCACAGCAACTTGGATGGCGCATATCTGGAAGATGGCGTGATCTACAGAATTCTTTTCAACTGGATTAGAGGGGAAGAAGCCGAAGCGAGCGGACGAGTGTCACATGCACTCCGCAGTTTTTGGACTTTTTGACCCGTCAAACCCTATTGGACCACCAATATTTTGGCTGGGATCGACGCCGGAACTGAAGAGGACCACGAGGGCCCCAAATTCAAACCGGTGGGTCCAATATTTTGGATTTTATCGGACTTTGAATTTCCCCCGTGGTCGGCCGGACGGTAGGCCTAACGAGACCTAGCACGAGAGCGGGGCTCCGCGGGCTCCCCGACCTCGGCCCGAGGTAGAGACGACCCGGAGCGAAGTCCCGAATACCCAACACCAACTTTGAGCAATCATCGACGAGAGGACCGACAGGTTTCATGGCGGAAACCCAGGAAACCATGGAGGAAGATTTTCACGACGCCACCGAGCCCGTCCTCGTGCAAGATCGAAGCGGGCCCGCGGCAGGCACCCAAGCCCCCAGAGGCAGCACCCCAATGACAGGAAGACCACAGGCAGAAAGCAATAACGACGCGGACCCGGAATGGGAGATCGCCATGTCCAGGAGACAGAAGAGGCGCCAGCGAGACGGCAAAGGATCGAGCAGCCAAGTTTTGGCGGGAACGGCGCTAGGGAACAGAAATTCCCTAGGCGACGCAAAGAACACAGACGGCGCTCCAGCTGCGCCGAAGCGAGGAGGAGGAGAGGGGGTGCCGCGGAGGAGACTGCCTCCGCTCCCCAAGGACGATTTAAAGATAGTGCTCAGGCCGAGGGGACTCGCAGTCAAGAGCTTGCAGACACACCAGGTTGCGCGAGCGGTGGTCGCGGCCACCGGATCCGGTTGCAAGGCGGAAGACTTGATCATCAGGCTGCGCAATGGCTCCAACATCATAATAGTAAGCACCGACAACGAAGAGGCGGCCCAACGTATACGGCGCATCACGCAGCTAACGTTCGGGAACAGCAGCTACGCCATCAACGCACACGTGGCGGCGCCGGAGGGCACGTTGCGGGGGGTCATCCACGGGGTGGACGCGGGGACCTCGCCGGAAGAGCTCAAGGCGAACCTACGAACCCGAACGCAGGGAGTGAAGATACTGGCAGCCAGAATGCTAGGCCGATCGAGCACGGCTCTCATTACTTTCGAAGGCCCCATTCTCCCCAATCAAGTTTTATACTACGGGGGAGAAATGTGGTGCTACCCCTACAGGCCGAGCAGACAGATATGCTACAAATGTTGCCAGCAAGGACACCGATCGGACGTTTGCCCAAACCCGAACATCAAGGCCTGCAAGCAATGCGGAGAGCAAGACCCAATTACAGAGCATCAATGCACACCCAAATGCCTAGTCTGCGGGGGCGACCACAAGACGGGCACTAGGGACTGCAAACAACGACTAAAGACAGCGGAGGAGCTGCGCGGCAGATCCGCCCAAAAGGGCCAGCAATGGCGGAGCCGGAGCAGGAGCCGTAGCCGAGGAAAAAGACCAAGGTGGTTCGGAGAAGAAGACGACTCCCGGGACCAAAGCAGAAGCAAGTCAAGGAGCCGGAGCCGAGGAAGAAGCACGAGCCAGGACGGACGCCGGGACGAGTCCTACCCGCCACTGGGGAAGCAGAACGGGCCCGGACCAAAACAACAGCAGACGAACGGTGGCGTTAAGGTGAGCTGGAGAGCAGGCCCTCCCAAATCACTTTTTCCGCACTCGGATACCAACACTACACAGACAAACAATGAAAAGAAACTAGAGGAGGAAAACAAGGCATTAAGAAAGGAGTTAGAGCAATGTCGCGAAGAGACTAGGCAACTTAAAAGAAAACTAGACGAGCTCATCAAAGAGTTGCAGTGGCAGAGACAGGGGAGGAACGTGACAAACACGTCGGCTCCATCAGTTGGGGACACGCAACAGATAGAAGAGCAAAACTTCAGAGACGAGATCAAAGGTTTCATGATAACAGTACAGAAGCAGATGCACGAAATGCAGCAAAAGCAAGCGTTGCAGGAACAGAGCTTCCGCACCTACGTTAAAAACCAAAATACCCAAAGAACCACTAACGACGCCAGAGATCGACTCTACAATGAGAGGCGTTTCGGACCTGAAAGCCAAAGTGCAAACAATAACAACACAACATGGCAGGACAAAACCAATTAAACGTATGGCAATGGAACTGTAGAGGGTATCGGAGGAAGCAGGGCCTCTTAGAGCAGTTTATTAACACTAAAGGAGCACAACCAGACATAATCATGCTACAGGAAACCAACATAACACCCACGCTAAGGGGATACACGTGCCAAGAGAGCGGAAGGACCGCAACCCTCATTAGCAATAAGATAGTAACCATAGCACACAAGGAGATTGAGGGGACAAAAATCGAACACGTGATCACAGAAATCATACCCAAAAAGAAATATAAAGGGAGAAGCACGTTCGTAATAAACCTATACAGCCCCCCTAGACAAAAAGATGGAGATTTCGAGAAGCTGTTTGCTGAGGCAGACAAACTAGCCAGATCGAACACACTCATCATAGCAGGGGACTTTAATGCCAAAAGTCCGAACTGGGGCTACCAGAAGGCAGAACGAAAAGGACAAAAGATAAGTGACGCGGCGGAAAGGATAAGATGTGAGCTACTCACAGACGAAAACCAACCTACGCGACTAGGGAATAGCGTAAGCCCAGATACCTGCCCAGATCTAACCTTTGTGAAAGGAGCAAGCCAGGTCGAATGGGAGAACACGCTAGAAAACCTAGGCAGCGATCACTACATCATAAGAACGTCAATAGAAGCAGGAGAGAAAGATAGGATTGGCCCATTTAACAGATTGGGACGCGTTCAGACAAGGAAGTCAACAACTAAAGGGAGAGATCACATCCATCAAGGAATGGTGTCGGCAGCTCAAACAAATACAGGAAACATATACGCATGAAATAGATAGGACGGAGCAAGTACCGGAGGTGGACAAACGTCTGCTTGGGCTATGGGAAGCGAGACGTGGGCTCACTAAAAGATGGAAAAGACAAAAGCTTAACAAGAAACTCAAAAAGAAAATAGCAGAAATCACAGCAAAAGCAGAGGAATATGCAACGCAACTGGCCAGGCAAAGCTGGCAACAGTTTAGCAGTTCGCTACAAGGTACGCTCAACACGGCCAAAACGTGGCGCATTCTGAAAGCATTAATGGACCCAGGGAAAACAAAGGCAGAGAGCAACAAGGCAATCCAGAGGCTGATTCACCAGTACGATGGTACCGAAGAGCAGCTAATGGAGGCCTTGAAAAACAAATGCTACGGACAGGAAAGACCCGAAGAATATAAAGGGGAATACCAGGGGGAAGAAAACGCAGATATGGACAGGCCAATCACACGAGAAGAAGTGAACGCAGCTCTGGGGTCCCTAACCAAAAACACAGCAGCGGGAGCAGACAAAATTAACAACTCCCTCATTCGCGACCTAAGCGACGAGGCGATAGATCAATTAAGAATCTACTTAAACAAATTGTGGAACGAGGGAACGATCCCGGAGGAATGGAAACACGCCGAGGTCGTAATGATCCCGAAGCCAGGAAAGAAACTACAGATAGAAAACCTAAGACCAATCTCCCTCACCTCGTGCTTGGGAAAGTTATACGAAAGAATAATCACAAAGAGAATACAGCAACTCATGGAAGGCAAGGAACTGTATCCGCACAGTATGTTTGGCTTCCAAGCAAAGCTATCAACACAGGATGTCCTCCTACAGATTAAGGAAGAGGTCCTAAGCAAAGCACCCAAGACAGGAGAAAACATCATAATGGCACTAGACATCAAGGGAGCCTTCGATAATGTCAGCCACGCGGCAATAATGGAAGGGCTTCAAAACATAAATTCTGGGAAGAGGACTCATGACTACGTGAGAGCCTTCCTAGCAAAAAGAACGGCCACAATAGGACTAGGGGATATAAGAAGCGATACCTTTGTCACCCCAAGCAAAGGTACCCCACAGGGCTCAGTCATTTCACCCATACTGTTTAACATTGCGATGCTTGGCCTGGCCAGGGAACTAGGCGAAATCGAGGGCATACGACATGCAATGTATGCGGACGATATCACAATATGGGCCAACCAAGGAACGCTAGGACAAAAGCAAGAGAAACTGCAAGAGGCAGCAAACCGCGTAGAAAACTATGTTAAGGCAAGAGGCCTGGCTTGCTCCACAGAGAAATCGGAAATACTCAGAATTGGAAAGAACCCCACCAAGGCCGAAATCGAAATAAACTTAGAGGGCCAGCTTATAGCGGAAAAGAACATGATAAGAATTCTGGGAATGTGGCTGCAAAGCAGCGGAAAATGCAGTCACACAATTAGCTTACTCCAAAAATCGACAGATCAAGTAAGCAGGATGATTACGAGAGTTTCAAATAGAAGACATGGCATGAAAGAGGCAGACACGATCAAGTTGGTTAAAAGTTTAGTGGTCAGCAGAGTCACATACTCGCTACCTTACCACTTGATGAACAAGCTAGAAAGAGAACAAGCAGAAACCATACTAAGGAAGGCGTACAAAACGGCACTACACCTACCGAGGAATACTTCAAACGACAAGCTACTGCAGCTAGGAATACACAACACGTTCAGCGAGCTGGCAGAAGCGCAACTAAACACACAAATAGCGAGACTTTGGCAGTCGGCTACAGGAAGAATGCTCCTAAAGAGACTAGGATACGATACGAAAGGGGCAATAGATAGAGAGGCAGACATCCCAGACAACGTCAGACAAACCCTCAGAATAAGTCCAATTCCACGCAACATGGATGCGAACCTACACGCAGCCAGAAGGCAGGCAAGGGCAGATTACGTGAAAGGCCACCTGGCAACACAGGAAAACACGGTGTACACGGATGCAGGGCTATACCCGTGGGACAAGCACACTAGAACACACAGAGTAGCTACGGCTGTAGTAGACTACATGGGAGAGACAATCAGCTGCGCAACCATAAGGAATTGCACGGTAGCGGAGGGGGAAGAGGTCGCCATAGCGCTTGCAGCGACCGAAGGCTACCGAAGTAACAGATCACTAACCATATTAACAGACTCCAAAGCTGCATGCAGGCATTACATGCAGGGGAGAGTCTGTAAAGAGGCCCTGCGAATCCTCCTTGGAGCAGGAACCCTCGGAAATAAAGTTAAACACAAAATTTTCTGGATACCGGCCCATACCGGGATAGAAGGGAACGTGAGAGCAGACAGTCTAGTTCGCGAGATCACATACCGAGCTGGACAGATAGAGCCTCTCGAGAACCCTACAACGGTGGAGCCGACGTGTGCGGAAATATTAAACTACTATAGAGGGCAGAGAATCAAATATCCTCCGCCACACACACTACTTACACAACAGGAAGCAGCCGACTGGAGAAGGCTACAAACCGGAACTTTCTATAATCTACACATACTAAGTAAAATGTACCCGACACAATACAGAAACTCCTGCCCATGGTGCGGAGAAGTACCAACTCTTTACCACATAACATGGGAATGTAAGCACAACTACACATTCCATAAACATAAAAACCCGAGTGCGGAGCAATGGGAGGGCCTGCTCACCAGCAGCGAGCTCACCGCCCAAAGGGCAATGGTGCAGCACGCGTGCGAAGTGGCCAGGCTCAGTGGAGCCCTGGAATAGGGGCACACCCGTGCTGAAGAGCCAGGCAGCAAGCGCAAGACGGCTCACCGCTAAACCCCTTGATAGCAGCAATAAAGTTTTTCTCTCTCTCTCTCTCAACTGGATATACCTTACAATCTCACCGGCTACAACTTGTAATGTGCAGTATGTGCCACAAGGCAATTAAAACGTATTTAGTGAATTTTTATTATTTAGCCAATTAAGCACTTCAATTTTTCGTGGGAGTAATGTCCGCCTACCCGAGTAAACCAGCTCAAGAACTAGAATCGTGCATCCTGCCATAGGCAATATTTAAAAATTGTCCAAGTTCTTCAGAGAAACACCGTATAAAGCAATACAACTATCATATTTCGTTTCTTTCGCATGTCCTTGCTTCCAAAATTTACTTCCCTTCATGGGCGATAATTTCTTATCCTCTAACTTAAGCGTAGGCTGATTCCCAAAGCGGTGAGTCCAGTGCAGGCTTCCCTACCTAAGTAATAACACCAGGTCTTTACCCCAAAGTCTTCGGCTTAGCAAGGGACAGCAATACTAGGTCGAAAGGCGGACGCCCTGTTATGCATATTTTACACATTGGTGTTCACTTCTGGCCGCATGGAAGTTGCTTCGAGGACGTTGCACATTCAGAAGTTTTCTTCATGAATGTATCTTACTGGCATTTTCTCGAAAAGTACTGCTATGTGTCCCTCTTGACGCAATCTTTTGAGGTTATTGTAATTTTTGGACGAATGAGTCAATGAACCACAGGATTGTCACTTTAACGAGCGTAGCACTGTCCAGCTGAAATACCTCATTACTTAGAACAAATCTTAGCGTGTTATCAGGTTTATCCGGTTACGGAGGCACATGATCCACATGTTACCGCGTTGTGTAATCTCAAAGAGGTCAACGTGCGCTGTGTACGAGTGCGAAGAGATTGAAATTTTGATACGTGTGCTATAAAATTACAAGCTTGAGATTAGTCACCTACACCCTTCGCAATTCCGTCTTGCCTTACGAGGCAAGATTATTATTCTTTTAAAGGGAACAGCCGTGGGTAGACGTTCAATTTGAGCCACTTCTTATCTTCAGCTTGTGCTTCTCAGAGGTCACCGAACTGCTCCAACGCGATCTTTTATTAACAGCCGTCCGAGATCTTGGCTGAAGCCTATCATTTTCTGCGAGCAGCGTCAGCCTCTTCAATCAATAAGAATTTTGGTGTGTTACTAGCGCCTTGTAGGATCGGACCTTGGACGACGAAGATGGCAGCAACTGCTACGGCTAGGCTTCCTAAGGAGCTGGTTCCAGTCTATTAGTTTTAGAGAACCGCTCTTTTGGTGCTCATTCATCATGTCTGGAGGGATTTCACGGATCTCGATCGATTGGGCGAGGGTAAGGTTGCTTCGCTTTTTCTAACAAGGCACACCACATACTATAGCATAGAAGTGCGTTTTAATAGTTGCTCCGGGTGATGATATGATGATGACAGTGAAAGCGACCTAAGAAAACTGCACGTACCCTCGGTGCAAGATACACCTGGAATGGGGGGAAAGCCGCTATATAGGCAAGGTAAATTAAACTGCAACGAAAAATTACTTATAATTGAGGAAAACGAATGTGCCCCAGAGTATTCGGCTCGTTGTTAGAGCAAAACGAAAAAAAAAAAACGTAGAGTGAACCAAAAAGAGTATACGCGAGAAAGCAGGCCTAACAAATTTTCCACATAGATTTTAGAAGTAGTTAACAGACTAGAAAAGAAAATGAGAGCGCGAAAGTACGATAGAGACTGAAATTGGAAAACACGAGGAGGTCATATTTGTTTATTCGCAAAAGTAAGTTTATATGGCTAAATACAACTGGAAAAGTCCATACCAGAGTCGATAAAATACCAGTGACCCTAAAACAGATATCGCCGCAAACAAGTTATTAAATTAGCTTCTTGGTAGCTTTCTTGTTTTTTCACCTCTCCTAAATCTTACATAAACTGTTGCCACGTTCAAAGATTACTGAAGACACCATTGTTCTGTAAACCACTTCGAAGCTGCAAACTACAAATGAATTTTAATAAATCCTCGTATTTCTCCCGTCCAGTGCTTCTAAGCACTGCATTGTTACAGCAGTGCTTAAACACAGCCGATGAGGCGTAGGAAGAAGTTTGGATCTAATTCACGGTACACCACAACTCATGGTATGCTTTGAACAATGTAAAGTCGCGTGCAGTATGACCTGTAACACAGCCCCCGTGGTTAAAAGCGCCCCAGTAATGGTGCCGACATAAGAAAAATTGTATTTATAGCACTAATCAGAATGTTTAGTTCTGTAATTCTTACAACGATTCTGTATATGGCTAGGGTTCCGTGAATTTTTCGTGTACGCCAACATAAACTACCACCATCGACGGCTCATACGCCCGTAAGCAAGGAAAAGTGCAATGACTCATAGCCGCGGAAGGCAGAGGCTACAAGCACTCAGCAAAGTCAAGCTAAATGTGCTTACATTCTTCCTAATCTAGTATACAACACTGCGGACAGCATGTCGAAAACTAAGTGGCTCATATCCCCGGAAGCAATGGCTAATGTCACCGGAAGCAAACAAAAATGCAGTGGCTCATAGCCCTATAAGGTTCGTGGCTACAATATGTTAGTACATTTGTCCTCTTGACTAGCGAGAGCATAATGCCAGCGACTATAGGGATGGATGTCTGTGGCGCACAAACGAATGACGGAATTGTGATATCCATTGAGCATATATCTCAAGGCACACCCAAATGTGATATCGAAAACTTCATGACCACGAACTTTGCATGGGTTACCCGCATGACACTACCTCTGGGGTGCTCGTTGGAGACTTCAATGTGGACATTTCAGGATCAGACAAATAATGGTTCACTCAGTTCGTGCTACAAAAGTTTGGTTTGAAGTGCCACACTAATCCAAGTCACTGAGCTACTCCACAACGGTCGTGTATAGATTCAACTTTGACGAAGAATCTCTGTAAGATTGTAAACGAACCAATCAGTGCATATCACAGTAATTACAAAGCTGTCGTCAATGTCATTACCAAATGTTAAAATAAATACATTTACCCTTGTCTACAAGTACAAGGGTAAATACCAGTGCCTGTGTGATGCGCTACAGTTTCGCTGGTCATCCACCTTCACAGAATGGATTGACTCCTCAATTCCGACGTGCAATCTTGGGGCCCCTACAACCACGGGCACCGTGTTGGAGGTCACATCCTACGTGACTGTACCTTGAATATGTCCAATATTTTGTCTTCTCCTTTACTGCCGTGACCGTTAAATTCTCGTGGATGATCGCATCTATCAGATACCAGAAATGTTGCAGGCACTTCTGTGAGGTCGTTAGAAAGGTTGTACCTCTTTATCGACGCTGATGTGGCCGGAGTTGACAACTCTGAAAGGTCGATACTGAACTCTCAGCGCTGTCTGGCCCATCGATCTTTTACGAAAAGGATTTCAAGACACATGAACCGAATGAATCACACAGTTTGAGGTCATGACGTGAGATTTTCAGTCAGAATGTTCAAGATGGCCATAAATGTGTGCGCAGTTTGACGAAGTTTTCTTTTAATCAGTGGTGCAAGCTATTTTTTGCTTTCTTCCGGGGGCATGAGCCATTGCTTCCGGTGAGTATGAGCCGTTTATGATGACAGTATTCGGCACACTGTTCTGTATGTTGTATGCGAGATTAGAAAAAATGTAAGCACTGTTTGATTCGCGTTGTTCAGTGCTTCTAAACTCTGCCTTACGGGGCTATGAGCCATTACATTTTTCCTGGGTGGGGGGGGGGGGGGGGGGGGAGGGGGCATGAGTGCTAACAAGGGTTTGAGCCATTGATGAGGATACTTTTTGTCGACGCACGCGAAAAATAGATAGAACTTAAGCCTTGTACAGCTTCGCTGCAAAAGAAAGAAATCAACGGGACATCAACCCCAATTGCTCAGTGAATGTAGGAAGGCTTATGTTTCCCTAATACATTCAACTCCAATCCTATGTCTGCCACTTATCCTTCAAAGTGAAGCCAATATTTAAATTTACTGTTTTTCCTCCTTCAAGACATCAGCTTAATTGCCAAGCTCAAGTTCTATATATATATATATATATATATATATATATATATATACATACATATATAAATATATATATATATATTACATTTCATTTCCTCCTCTTCCTAGGTTGTTTCGGTGCCTGAGTATTTTCCCTACGCAATTTCAGAGTAAGTAGGCTTCTGAATACAATCAGGCAGAATTCTCTGCACTCTGTGATAGACCTGTCTCTCTCTCCCTCATCTACAACTCCAATCTATTTCTGAGCTTTCATAAAATTCATACTGCCAAATAATTTGGCGACCAGCTCCAGTGATGACAACTTTGCACGAAGTATAAAGGGTTGCCAACAAGATGCCGGCATACTTATTTGTGGCAGCTTTGCGCAAATATGGCACAAAATTAGGAAATCATTATTAGAAGTAGAGACGCGTATGTGCTAGTTAATGCGAGTTTGTGCATATATAGCAAAGCATGATATATTATCTTACCTCTCGTTGCTGACAAAAGAAGGAAACAGGTTGAATGTTTATTTGGGTGTCTCACCATAAAATTATCATCTTTTTTCTACCTCACTTGGCACATTGTAGAGCGTTCTGCGCTCAGCGCACGGACCTTCTTTCTGTTGCCCCGGAAAAGGAAGTCTATTTCCGGCCGCGAGCAATTGTCTGTACCGCTTGCTAGCGGAAATACGGCACAAAACTAGCTGTGAACAAAATCTGAACAAAACGAGCCCACCTTAGGGCTAAAGTTACGTTGAGCCATTCTCTTCTTTTCTCATTTAGAAATTCTTTTTTCTGGAAATCACAAGCGAACGAAACTTGAAACTGGCGAAGGAATCGACAGGTTTTCCCACGAGAAAGATTTCCCGAACCCCAATCTTACGTTTCTCATTTATATTCTTTGGCGTCTCATACTTTCTGCTTTTGTCGACGGGCGCTAGTCGTCGCCGTCTTTCTGCGTTTGTCTCCGGACCAGTTCTTTCTTGTTTTCTCGCTATCGTACAGCCAGACGCGACTCGGCGTAACCGTCCTCGTGTTTCAAGCGGCACTTTTATTTCTCCAACTCGCATCTTACGCTGCGCACTTGCGCAGCTTCTCAGTACGACAACTACGGATCATATTTTTTCTACAAAATCTGTGCAGCTTTTCTTCGTCTTTGCGGGGCTTATTGTCAAAAAAAAAAAAACCCGCCTCCACTCCTCCCTGGGAAAGTGGATGTACAGTGACGCTGCCCCCGACGTTAGACAAGCACCGCCACCACAAGCGACGTACGTCCCGCGTGCACGAGATCGGAAGTGCAGCGCACATGCTCATTCCATGCCCACCGCCAAGCGCAAGTGCCTTATTGAACTAATTCAATTTTTCAAAGTACGTTGCGTCAGAAAACTCGTAAAGTACGACTTACGCACAAGCTGCAGACGTGATAGCTTCGGATTGTAATTCGTATATACGGGAATAACGGCATCGTGACGGGACTATATTGCCTGATGACTTAATCTGATGCCGTCATCACGTCAAACATGACGTCATGGGATGGCGCCTTAACCAAGTGATTACGTCACCTGATGACATCATGTGATGCCTCTCGGAGAAGCAGCACACTGTGGTCTTTCCGCTTCTTTGCAATGTCGCCGGGATCGGTCCACATTTCTGTGCGAGCACCACGCACGGGGACACGAAAATTTCGACCAACTAGAAGCTAACAGCTTCGCTGTAAGGCTACCAACCAACCCAAGTGAACGCAATCCTTGGCGGAGCGTTACCAGTCGTGTGCCCGAGCTACACGTAAGGTGCACCATTCCAACTGGAGAAGTGAGGTTTCTCGTGCTGGACCATTGGTGGGCAGCGTATCGAAACCCCCTGCAGGCAGACCTACACAGACGGGTCGACCAGCACAGATGTCACACAGTAGCGCCAGCTGCGTTCTGCACACGTTGATTCTCCTGTTGTGTCAGGGTCCGGCCAGCTGCATCGATTAGCTTGTTCAATAACTGCGGAAAGCGCTTGGCAATACGTAAGTGCTTCGTGCTCCCTGGAGAGCAAGCCCTTTTTTTTTCTCAGCAGTATCGACAACTAAGTCCTATGTTAAAACACAATTACAACGATGCAAGGCAAACAACGAGTGGCATCAGAGAAGCGCTGGAATAATTAAAGTGTAGTCTAAAATTTATCGCGCAAATTCCCAGCTACAAGACTGTCACTAATACGAGGCTGGCAGTAAGTAAATAACAAGCGATAAATGCATGTCGTGTGGTTTTGCCTTTGGGCCTCCACCAAGGATATTTAATTAGGAGTGCTAGTGAGGTGATGAAATTTTAAAGGACATAGGAATCTACGTGAGCTAAAATATTATGAAATGTCTTGATAGAGCTGTAGCACAATATGCAACGCAATGCGGGGTACATAACGGTCGCCTTCCTTTTGTTGTCAGCGATCTGCTTGAATGGCCCTCGTGCTGTACCTTTTGTCGTAGCCTCTAGTAACGCACCAATTTCATAGCCAAACTACTGGGTCATGCAAACAACAGTTGCAAGATTCAATACAGGCCTAATTGCTATAAGTGGAGCTCCTAACTTGGGGTCTAATCAGAAAGAAGGGGTCTGACCCCGCCATACAAAGCGAACTTTGCTCAGGAATAAGAGGAATATGGAGCGGATTGGCACCGAAATCACGCTCCATAGAATAGGGTTCTAGTACACGGAAAGCTGCTCCTTCTCTGTCTTCTCCATTTCAACTGCATGTAATAGCGATCAGTTCTTAAAATATTCCTGCACAGAGTGTCTGATCTAGTTTTCTCTCGTATATAATTCATTTCGTTGCAGCCGTTCTCGCGGCTTTCTTCTTTCTTTTTTCTGTCGTTGAGAGAATTCAATCAGGAGTGTGCGTGCACATAAGTTGCTTTTTCCTCCGTTTACTTAATTTCGGCGGTGGGACTTTGCCAATTCGTTTTCGGGGAAACACAGTTGATTACCTCGTTCATTTTTTTTCTTCTTTTTTTGTGAAAGCGTTCTCGGCTTAAATGCTAGACGTGCAAATGCTCATTCGAGAGAACGTGTCATTTTGCGGCATGTGTTCACACAAAGACATTAAACTTTGAGCACGAAGAAGAACCCGTGCAGCCGACGAGTGCTTCAAGCACGGGCTCTTAAATTACATGGATACGGCTGAAATCACATCAATATCAATGAATGCACCTCGTTGTTTTCTGAACAGCCTTTGGCGTCCATATTTCCTGCACACAGGACGTGTGCGGGTTCTATAGAGTCACCGACGCGCCTCTGGGATATGTCCCCACCTCATTTAGACGGATGGTAGATTGGGAAAGTTGGCAGTATAAATGTTATGTTACAAGATCGTATATCTAGAACTGGAAGCAACAGGATGACGAACCCAGGGACAAGCCCAATAAATTTTGGTTGGAAGTTGACGCTCGACCCTGTCTCTTGCCGTCCTGTAGTTGCTAGTTTGCGCTATACATCCTTGTAACCTTATTTTGGTCCCCATTGGCGCCACCACTGCGTGATATAATTCGCGAAGAACGACTGCTTCTGTTACATACGACACAACATTTGATGGAGTCTTACGTTCGAGAAGGTGCAATAAACATTGGAGCACGTGCGCAAGTTCTCGAAATTAAATGCCTCACTCCCTGTTTCGATAGAATGAGACAATAACATCTAGCTACGTCACAGCCGGCGTCTAAACGCCACTCCTAAGATCTTCTTTAGCTGAAACGGTTCAGCATCGGAAGGCACGCCACGAATAGTGCTGTTAGCGGTATCTTTGCTTTAAGCTCTTCCAAGTGCTTCCTTTCAGAGTCGTTTCTGCTAATATCATCTCCCGTGAGAAATTTGTCGTCACCGCAATGTAATTGTTTTCGTTTTCTTGTTGACTTCTTACGAAGATAAAGATGAGGCTTTACTTATTACAGTTTAGCCACATTGCTTCGAGCCTTTCCTCGACATTTTAATGCAATATATGCTCCATTACGCGGAAATACGCCGTTGTCGTCGACGGCGTGACCGAAAGATGGTACTAAAAATAGCCGACGGCGCAACGAGTAAACACGTCAAAAATGCTCAGATTGACTTGAAATTTGTCAGCCAGGTTTCTGTAAACAAAGTCAATTAATGGAATTGAGATGAAAATTTGGTACTTTTCGGTCTGGGTGGGAATCGAGCCCAGGCCTCCGGGGTGCGAGACCAGCACGCTTTTCCGACGCCATGGTGGCACCACTATTATGGTTGACTAAAGTTGTGCCTAGCGCGTGCATCATTGCATGCGTCACGTCTCTGCCTCCCGCACGTCACTTCCTCTTCGGGTTTTATCGGTGCTTTGTCTATTGGGATGCGCTCCGAGGCGCCTACCTTAGCGGTATCTGTGGAACGTGGTTGCGCACGGAAGCACGCCGCAGAAGACGAAGCAAGGGAACACATAAAGGAATGCCATGCAAGTTTACAACTTTACCGACGACATATGGATGAATGCCTAAGCGAAAACGTTTCCCCCAAAGCGACTACAATGCTTTCGCATTCTCGACGTGAGCAGTCCTAAGTGCCTCCACTGAACTTTTTGCAGACGAACAGCGTCGAACACGCTGAGGGTGGGCTGCAGCTGTAGCAATTTTTTCTGTTTTTCTATCCTTTCTTTTTGCAATTTTAGGGCCTTCGTCGTTAGGGATGCTGCCCAAGCGTGGGACTCCAACATCTGGCAAAGGGGGTGAGACAGAGCACAACCGCGACGCTGCTAAAACATTGGAACGAATTCGTGACATCGATTTAAGTGGTGTTATGTTCCTAAACGAAGAATACTGCAATCGTAAATACTTTAACGCCGACAGCACCCTTACGGTATCAAGTCTAGACGACGAGAACATTGAGAAGGAGCACTGCGAAACACTAGGCACTCCGTGCATACTTCTCGCAATGCTGTCTTCGGGGCACTATCGTCTCAAGAATACATTTCTGAATTCCATCGCATTGCATGCCGTAGCTCGAGCAGTGCAGGTATACCTGTGTACTCGTTGTCGCTCTTCACACTCTTGCGTCGACAATCGACTAAGTGACTCCTGTTATTTCTCATCGCCTTTCTGCCCGAGATAAACGACAAGCTGGGATGCTTGTCAGCCAACTGTGTCTTAACAAATAGGACACGCTACTTAGAACTCGACATAGATAATAACAATAATATACAAAATAACATACGCCTTAACATAATTCTCCAATAAGGGAATGTGGGTAGGGAGACAATAACGCGATAACGGTCAGCACTGAAGTAAAAGCAAATGTTATGCATTGAAACATTTAATGACTGATACATATGCATATTCAAGGGACTACATATGAAGGGATAAATTATTCCTATAGGTTACTGTTCTTATAACCCTGTTGGGTCAAAACAAGCCACGACTTCCTGCAGTGTGCATATATATATATATATATATATATATATATATATATATATATATATATATATATATATATATATATATATATATATATCTTTTCTTGACGCTGTACCGCTTTAAAGCCTCAAGGAAAATATGAATGCAGCTTGATAATCATAGCATTGCCTCAAGCAGATTCCCGATATACACCCCACGTGTGCATGGGAGTATTATATTTACGCGATATTGTGAACCTGAACGAGTCTCGTCTCGTTCATATTTCAGATTTATTATGCGCCTAGCGCAAATCGAGACGAGGACGACGTCGGGAACTCACACCCGTGTGAGCTTATTCATGAATGGAAGCAAATTTCCGAGTCGTTGGAAGCGCGGGTCGGCTTCTGACAACAACAGGGGGTCAAGGCTGAAAGCAAAGAGGATTCGTGGCTCAAAAACAAATTCAGCAAGTAAAACAAATTTAGAGGTCCACGGCGGAGGCCAAGCTTTTGCCGAGGTGCATAGAGGATGGAACTCCACCTTGTGTGAAGGGACGCTTCCGTGCAGGCACGCAGTATACAGGTCGGACGCTTTCTTGTGATGACGTACCGTTCAAGTTTATTAAATTGCAAATGCCTGAGAAGAAAGCATGAGTATAGGAAATGCACGAGAGTCAGTAAACACAGGAGTCCCTCGTTGTGTCTGCTTTTTTATTCCGTCTACTTGAGCTGTGATCTCCATTGCATACTTCACTGTATAACGTGCTTCTTTGGTTACCTGTATGATCACCATGAAAAATGCCATGCGAACGGGCACCAGGGCCATTATTTTCATCGTGCTTAACTAGCACCGGTCTGCATAAACTGCGTGATGTTCGCGAATGCTACGGCCTGTTGTCGGCTAAAATAGGGCGAATGGGTTTTCGAGCTCATACACATTTATTAACGAGAGGCTGCGATTTTGATTATTTTCTGTTGAGTGATTATTTTGACATTTGTATTTCCTGGTTCGATGGCAAAGGCGCACACGCTTCATCTTTACAAGAGGAAGAAAAATATTGCCAACCATCACACGTGGCTGTATCTGGATTTAGCCGTAGGAAAGTTTCTGGCGAATTCAGCATTTCCTCTGCGACACGAGAATTACATGCCATATCTTTTCCTGGTTTTCTCATTCTTATTCACTGAGATATTTTATATCATTCACTTGAAATCTGTATCACCAACCTTTCTGATTTCACAATGTTTTAGTTACTCTACTCATTTTAATTTATTTTCCACCAAAATCCTTTTTTGAGCGCTCATGCATAAAACTTTTATCATGAAAGGTACCTTATAGCCGGTTGCGTCATATTATTGAGGAACAACGAACCAATTATATCATACGTAGTTGGCAAAACAAAACTGAATTGCGGAGTTCCAACGATACCTCGAGAGCTTTAGCCACAAGCTAGCCTCGCACTCGTCCCTCCACGGCTCCAACAAACGAAAGACATTACCACTATTTGAGTGCAGCCATTACGTTTCTAGCAGTGCTTTCCGGCTTTCACTGAAATGATGGATTGCACTAGAAACGCCCTTCCATATGATCCCTTGCAAATCATGCTGATATTAGGAGTCCATATTGCGCATTGTTCCGAAATCGCATATCAGCGTCATCACGGTGTAGTTATTGCTTCGACATAGTTGCGCTACTGTTTTTCTATTGAGACCTCTTGGCAAAGATACTTAATACGATCCTTGTACAGTCGAGTGAAGGCGTTACCATGATTGCCAGAGTCATTTACGCCTCACATAAGGGGTCCGCTGGTACTGCGCGGTGACAATGATATGAGATTCATTTTATGGTCCTGATGGGACGACTACGGCCGCACCAAAACACACTCCGGTAAGCCGTAAACAAGTTTTTTTTTTATGATGACAAACATATATCCAAAGGATTTCAAGCTGTGTCTGTGCGCTGTAGCATTGAAAAATTAGAGAGGGAGCCTTTTCCGTGTTCCTACGTTTACAGCTTGACACAAATGGTCGAATGCACCGTGGTGGAATGTGCACAATCATCACCGGTGGCGTTTGTTACCGAACGCACTCTATTTCGTATTTACATTGAATTCGGATAGCCGAAAGACGATTTCGACTTCGCCGACGTGATGTCATCCAACGTGATCCACATGGCAACTAGAGATGTGAACACAAAAGTCCTGCGGCTTCTATCTTCTTTTCCTTTCATCCTTTATCTAATTTTCACAGCCTTCTTTCTTTTTTTTTCTTGTTTTGTGGATTCTGTTTACAGTTGAGCTGAAAGATGCTGACTTCATGACGGGTTGGTAGATTTTTTTTCGAATTCTGTCGATATTTTTTTGTTCTGTCATGGCCTTTCTTGCGGTACGGTGCAGAAAGTTCCATTGCAAGTCTCGTAGTTTCTTCGGGAGTTCCGAATGTGGCCATTTCGCGGCCGTCGGAAAAGCGAGGAAGCGCCGCTTAGGAAGTCACGTGTGCCAATGATGTGCCCAACTGTACGTGAGCTTCAGCAGAGCGCAAGCAATAAATGCGGGGGGAAGACACGCAAAGCTGCTTGCAAGGGAGGACAAATAAAAGGAAATGCCATTGGCCTGTGCTCCCTTGCTTGCTTCTTGGATTTTTCTTCGGTCCACCTCAAACGACGACAAACTCTTGGTTGGCTCTCATACAGGCATTCCTATAGTTGCGTTTAAGTAAAATAAGCAAATCTTCGGCACTTTCACGAAGTAACATCAAGCAGAGGAACCGTGTCGAGAATAACACGTAAATGCTGTCGGAGTACCAACTCGTTCTCGAGTCTTTTAAGTCCATGCTGATTCCTAAAGCAGTTTCGCTTATGTGCGAAAGTAACCAACACATTGTTACAGTCGCACTATACGCACTGACATCGGCATCTTTATCCCCACGCGGTAAAATGAAACACTCGGACGGAGCAATAGCAGGCATGCCTCTGCAAGGCCAGATCCGCCGGTAGCTTGAACCATATTTTTCTTCTTCCACCTCCTCATCCTTCTCCTCCACCTCCTGTTGCTTGTGCAGAACGTTTTTACGATGCGAAAAACTAAAAGGGAGCGCAGTCGTATGCAAAAAGAAAATGTACTTTCAGTTCACGAGTGAACAGCGCACACAAAACACCAGCGGCTCAACTAGTCGCACGGGTAGCTTTGTTAACATCAAAAAGTTTACATTCCCAAGTTATGTCAGCTTCATGTATCGCGTTCCAACGGAATATATAAATCCAGAAATAAGCGAACTTGACAAGGACCGCCTTTTATTTAGTATATCATGCGCATTTCTCTCTTCATCCCCATACACCCTTCCCCCCGTGTAGTGTATCAAACCGGACGTGCGTCTGGTTAACCTCCCTGCCTTTCCTCTCTCTCTCTCTCTCTCTCTCTCTCTCTCTCTCTCTCTCTCTCTCTCTCATGCGTTTTACCTTTGAGTCTGTCCTTGAACCCTGCGAATGGGTTGATAAAATTAGCCCGCTATTTCTGAGAAGCGTAGCTTTCATACTGTACTTGCGAAAATTACTACCTTTCACAAAAGTTGCAAAGACAAGGTTGATATCAAGTGCAAATAATTTACTTGCGTGAGAAAGATCCAATTATATGATGTCGAGATTTTATCTCACCGAGAGTGCTCAGCTCATGCCCTTCAAACTCGCGTGCACTGCAGTGTAGTAAAGCAATGTTGGTGGTTTAACAACTCTAGACCAACAGGAAGCTAGGCTACATTAAATCTGATGATGATGATGATGATGATGATGATGATGATGATGATGATGATGATGCTGTGTAGTGTTTTATGGCGCAAGGGCCAGTCATGGCCAAAGAGCGCCAAGCAATAAATCTGGCTGTCCCAAGGCAGAGTTAGAAAACTGAGACTACACTTTTTTATAAAGAACACGTGCACACATGCCACAAACGTGTAAACACATTACTTCTACAAAAATCACAAATATAAACAAGACAAAAATGAAGCTCAGAAAAAGAAACATTGTAATTGAACCCACGTTAAGCAATAATGGTTTAAGCAGAGACGTAAGAACCTTCACTTCAAACTGTCATTGCATGTTGCATTGCATTGCAAAAAAAAAATTAGTGTAACTTGTTTCTCTACAGAAAAGGAGGTTTACATGAGATGTAGAAAAAAATATGAAGGCCCTAAGTTGCTCTCTGCCTTTTTTTTCCTCAATCCTATATATGGAGTATTATTAGAGTAAAAATAAGAGATTTGATTAACTATCTCTCGTACAATAGAATATTATTGTAGTGTATCTCGTGATTATTATTGTACTGTGTGCATTTCGAATTTCGCGTAAATCATGTTAGACATATCACTTTGCTATAGTACGGGACTTGGCGAATATTTTGTTAAACCCGCCGCTGGAGAGGTCGATATGGTTTACATAATGCTACGCCAAAGCGGGTTCGTAGCCGCGAACACTATTGTCGCTTACCGATAGGCTACGAGACTGCAAAATGAGAGAAAGAAGAAAAAAACATTGAACGCTCAAATTATTGTTGCCTTTGCCGCGTTGCCTGGACGGCGCAGACCGCACGAGCCAGAAAAATAAGAAGCAAACTGAGGCTTCCACGCGAAGTTAGCTTTTCCCAACGACTGGACGCCTCTGGTCACGCTTTGTGAAACAGCAGACGCCTTATTTTCGCTTACGGTGCAAGG
The DNA here is from genome assembly GCF_023375885.2 of Dermacentor andersoni. Classification (NCBI taxonomy): domain Eukaryota; kingdom Metazoa; phylum Arthropoda; class Arachnida; order Ixodida; family Ixodidae; genus Dermacentor; species Dermacentor andersoni. The sequence continues at coordinate 79,528,467 of NC_092817.1, forward strand.
GAGGAACTTATTCAGGTCCGGCCGTCGACTCGTCAACATCTGTCAATTGCAGAGTGTGCAGGTCGAGCCGTAGTGATACAATAGCGCCGCAGTGATAAATAGCTCGTCCTCGTGCCTGCTAAGCTAAGCGTTACAACGACGGGGCATAAATCGATAATGCCCTTCTTTCGTGACATGCCGAGGTGAAACGAACAACGTAGAAAATGCACAGCGCAATTAAAAAAAAAAAGAAGAAACAAAGAAGACGCTGCTAGTTCTTGAAGATGCTGACGCCACTGAGGGACATTGATTTAACAGATTCGCGTTAAAGCGAGGTCAGTATACCGGCTGGGAGCAAACCGAAATCTTCATTGCTCAAAGCTTGCCCAAGGTAATTTTCTTATTACCCAAAACTGTATCCGACAGAAACTTTCACGTCCCTCAAATTTCATCCTCCGCAACAAGCGCATTCATACTTTCATTAAAGCGACACTATCACAAACAACCCTCTTGGGATTGGCTAGGTCACTGCTGCTCTCTGCTGCTGGGTTGGTTGGTATCTCGGCGGATATGTTGGCGAATCTATACTACGAAGTACATATGTGCGTCAAATACTGGTACCAGCTCACATGCTTATATAACTACTGTATGTTTACCGAAAAGATTTGTGCGAGTAAGTACCCTTCTGTTTTGCGTAATAAAACGGTAATTTAATGATTCCGCAGGTTAATTTGCCTAAAACAAGACCTCTATGAAGCAGTGGGGGGACTCTCGGTTTAATTTCGACCAACCGGGATACTTCAACGTGTACGCAATTTGTCAGACGAGCTTATTTTGCATTCCGCCCCCATCGCCGCGGGCGGGATTTCACCCGTAGCCACGAAGTCCCCAACACAGTGCCATAGCCGCTGTGCTACCGGCGTAGGTCTAATAAATAAATAAATAAATAAATAAATAAATAAATAAATAAATAAATAAATAAATAAATAAATAAATAAATGGACATCAGCATATAATTCAGATTCTTGCCCGAAGATGTATGCGGATTCTTGCCCGAAGCACCGGTACTAGAGCAAGGGAACTGGTTGGAGCCCATCACATAGGCAAGAAAGGCAGCTTGCGCGTTAGCGAAATTTCGTTATCATTATATAAGGCCGAGAAGAAGTTTCTTGAGCATTGTGTATTATGAATGTTTGATTACATGGATGATTGTAAGTTTGCTCTGAGCGTATGCGTTGACTGACGGTATGTATATATGTGCCTGCGTTCTGCGAATAAAGCAGTTGCGAGTGGCGCACTCTCCCGTCCTCTTCTCTTGTGTGTGTCTGCTTATTTGGCGTCCTTATATTTTATAATATAATTTCGGCTCAAAGGTATGTAGCCCATAATGTAGCCCATTACATTCAAAGAATTCTTTGATATACTTACTTTATTTTGAGGTATGTGTCACTGGATGTGTCCCCGTCCTTGGCCAATCGTACAGAAAGGGTATGTGCCTCTATGGTACAAGAGATACAACGTAGGAACATATGCATCGTACAACAAGAGGTGATCAATATCTTCTTATTATTCCGAGAAAGACCACACCGCTCTATTGGTTTATGTTATTACATACTTATATAAAAAAGCTGTGTACGCTGTGCCTAGACGTAATCTGTGTATTACTGTTTTCAGAGAACGTGTGATCCTTACTGGAATATCTAACTGTATTTTTGGCTCAATCTGAAGTAGAACGGAGCTTCGACCAGCGCTTTAAAGACCAAAAAGATCAACCATCTCTCGACAAACGGATGGACAGTTGACGTAAACTGTTGAACGCATCGCTATGTGAGAGAGGTATTATGTAAGTACCATTCTCAGTGTGCGCCGCAGGTGCTAAACTGTCTGTTTGTGTTGCCTAGAATGCCACAGTGAGGCATACCCAGGAATAAAATTACATGTTGCAAGTTTATATATATATATATATATATATATATATATATATATATATATATATATATATATATAAAGGCTGTTTCAGCTAATTTTAGCTCGAGTTAAAAAATGTGTCGATGCACTCTAACGCGACGCAACCAACTGAATGTTGCTCTTTTTTGTATGTAGTATGTCATGCTATATATTGTATTTTGCCTAATTAGATAATTAGTGAAAATTACTTAACCAAGATCAGAAGCAACGAAGCTAGGAAAAAAAATACAATTAGAAAGTTACAGAGCCGTTAAAAAAAAACGAATACTTAATAGATAGAAAGACACTAACTGTTTATTCGGACGCGTTGCAAACCCCTTTGCAGCTTTCTAATTCGAATTTTTTCCCCAGCTTCGTTGTTTCAGAAGTTGGCCTTGTATTCTCGACTAATTATCTAATTAGGCTAAATACAAGAAATGGCGCGACACACTACATACAAAAGTGAGTAACATTCATTCGGTCGCGTCGTCTTGAAGTGCGTCAGCATATTTTTACACTCTGGCTAGAGTTTGAAACACCCTGTATATATGCACATATATTGTATTTCGTATACTAGATGCCTACGATTTTTGATAGTGCTTTAGCAGCCAGTGCTCAATTACGATGCCTGGGAGTCGCTCCGGATGACCGATTTGAGTGGGTGTGCTTGCGAGCAAGTGATTGCCAAGCAGACATCATGGCATAAAGTTCTGCTATAGTATAGGTAGAGAACCTTGATAATTTGAACATTCTCTGTTCTCTCGTACTGGGTATGTAGAATGCAGACGCTGAACTGAACACGAGCCATCTGTGTCACCCGGAATATGATCAATGTATGTCCCAGTACATATGCCAGGCCATGAATTGTTTCACTGCTATTTCTGGTAAGTGATATTTGGCAGAAGTGCCCGGCAGTTTGGTTCAAACCTCTGGAATTGGAATCAACTTCTCAAATATTAGAATTAGATGAAAAGCATCATTGAGGAAATTGTACAGCCACATGAAAAACTCCCTATACAGCTTCCTGCTGCTCAGTGCGTTATTTATAAACGTTTTTCCCAGCGTGAAATCCGCCCGCAAATACACACAAAGTGTCTCGAGCAGCCAGTCACGCGGTAATATTGTGTGTATTCGCGGGCTTCTTTCACGCCCGAAAAAACACTTTTATGTAGCACCTATTGAGTTAGAGGAACCTCCGCCTACTTGAACGCCAATGAGCTACATGAAAGTGGAATGAACCACATTTTATCCACGCCAGTTTATGCACCCTGGATCCAACCTTAAGCCTTCCATTTCCACCACGTATTCCCCGAAGAGAAGCGACCCATTTATGCAGGCTATGGTTGGGTGTCGCGTTCGCTATTGTCTACGCGCTCCGCATAGGGATGTCCGACACGGTAGCACCTGGCGATAGCGGCGACGTGGAAACGATTCGGCATGTTCTTCGCCAGTGCCCGCAGTACAGTGTTAAGAGACAATCACTTCGCGAGACAACCAGTTCGACGGCCAGCCTTTGTCGAAACAAAGAATTTTGCAACATCGACGCGACTCAACATCGCATCAGTAGGCCGTGCAAATGCTACTGCGCTTCCTGAGATCGACCGGCTTGTGTGAACGCCTGTGATTGGAACGCCTATTCTGTTACCTGTTCCTGTTATTTCTTCTTGCTTTCTTTTTTAGAGAGAAGCTGTTTATGGCCAGGCTTCTGTGCATTTTTTGTGTGCGTGTGTAAATACCTGTAGGCCAATCCCGAAGATAGTGCAATACCGGGCTGGGCCGTGGCGGAGGTAAAGTGGGCTTCAAGCACTCCGTCAACTTGCGAAAATAAGTATAACACCTTGCGTCCAAATAGAGCCCGTGTCAGATATTAAGCTGATAAGAACAGATACTGGACTTTGACCCAGGTCGGCCATGTATACGCTCACACCGCCCTCACCGCCCTGCCCTCTCTTTGTCGGCGTTCCAAGCACTTGCGTATCTGCTTTCCTTTCCTTCCGTTCTCCCATGGTGGCGGTCCCGTCGTCCACGCGAATGAATATAAATATTATGGTAAATGAGAACGTACCTTTGTTCAAAATTTATCTTTTGCTCTCTTTCTCTCTCTCTCTGTCACCTCTGTGTCGGGCGCTAAACAACTTCACTGGTCATCCACCTTCACAGAGTGGAATGGCTCATGACTTTTTCATTGCTTTTGTGTTTCTTCGTTTCTGTGTCTCTGTCTCTCTCTCTGTCCTCTTTCCCATCCCTGTACCCCCCCCCCCCATGTGTGGGGTAGGATACCGAAAACTGGCGGCTGGTTATTCTCCCCTGCCTTTGATATATATATATATATATATATATATATATATATATATATATATATATATATATATATATATATATATATATATATATATATATATATATATATATATATATATATATATATGTCTTAATCACACAGCCTAAATTCTTGTGATCTTGTACACTTTAAATGTAGCCAAACACGCTCACATTTGTTAACTAAATTCTCCTTATATTCCAACGTCTATACCAAAGATGCCTTTTTGTGAAGCTGACATTGTAGTTGCATAACACAAAATGCGGCTATTGTCAAATAAATATATTACATCGCTTGACAAGCTCTCCATATTGCACAATGTGCGTGGATGCGCTCGGAAGTGTATGCGTGTGCGCCTCCGTGTGTCGGCGCGTGCAATAACGCTTTCTTTTCAAGCGCGAATTACATGTAGGCTACATAATTGCCTGTTATGTGGTCTAGTCTGCGTACTTTTTTTGTACTATGCATGCCAAAATAATCTACTCAGGCTGCTCTTTGTATATGACGTGAAAAGCAACAAAAAAGCACGAGTTCTGAGACAGAATCGTGGCGTTGAGTGGGCATAGACGGCGTAAAGCATCACCTGTTCATGTTGGCGTTGTGATAGTCTAATGAGGGAGGACAGTGATCGCAGTGCATTCTGGCGAGGAATTAGGACCATCTAGGACCAAACCGAAAATTAGGTAAAGGGGCGCATGTAAATGTTGCGGTAGAGGAGAAACCACAATTACCTCGATGGCGAGAGTAAGGAGCACAAAAGTTGCGCCACAAAACTCGTTAACTTAGAGCACGATATGCGACGACTGTGGGCAGAAGGGCGGCAGAAACTGGCGACCATGCACGCGCAGACGCCCATTAGGCATCGTTAGCTGGTCGTTGCCCTGAAATGCCATGGTGGTGCGTCCCTGTGCAAAACCGTAAGAACAAAAAAAATCTTTTTTCACGACTTGCACTTAAAGAAGAGCTAAGATTGCAAGTAAGAAAGCAGAGAGAGAGAGAGAGAAAAGAATAAATGAAAGGCATGGGTGATAACCACGACAAAACACGGTTGGGTATCCTGCATGAAAGGAAGGGGAAATTAGAGCAAAGAAAATTAAGGGGCGGGAAATTTGAGTTGATGCGCAATGAGTGATGCCAATATAACAAAGATTGTTCAGATCCAGCGCTTGTATCTGCAAGGTATATAGAAGCGACGCTTTTGTGAAGCGGTTTCTCAAAGGCTGTAAACTTGCCAATTTTAGTATTGCGTCTTTGGCGTAGGGAAAACTGGCGCATGCGCTCTGGCACACCCGTGCTACGCCTCGTGACGCACGCGTCGATCACCTCAAATAGCTATAGCTGGCGATGGCACGACAGAAATATTCACGCGGTTGTGGCCTATTGTTTAGGGCATCGGGCTTCTGTGCTCGGGGACCGAGGTTCTGTCCTGCCATTGAGCATGTAATTTAATAATTTATTTTTAGGTGTGAGCTTTTCGGTAACGCAGCAGAAGCACTTAGAAACCATGGTGGGAAAAGTCCCGAAGGTTTCGCAAAGCCTCGTTTCGAAAAACATTCACAGCCGTGTGTCACGCGTGGTCGCTTAGACCGGTTGCTTTTAAGTTATTGCTCAGCGCTCTTGCGGTCTTCTGAAGCCGTGGTATGCGAGACCGTGGCCACAGAACGAGAAAAGCATTCAGCCTAACAGGTTTATGGTACTGCGAAGGATAAGCCTTTCATTTTCGAGGAATAAGCAGCAGAACAAGCACATTTTCTGCAGTTGCTTTCACGCCACAGGCGTTTCATTCGGGACTATCCGTCATTCTAATCAAAAAGGCTTACACGCTGGTAAATTTCGGCCCAGGCGTAAGCTACAAAACACCTACTGTTTCTTCACATAGGGAAGGAATAAATTTCAGAGAAAATTGAATAGAAGGGCCGTGTGATTGCGAACGAGGGTGAACATAAAGCCAGGTCTAAGCCGGCGCTTCTGCGAGGCGCTAAAATCTCTGTACATAGATTTAACGAAATAAAAAAAAAGTCACTTCTGTAGGGTCACATCAAGCGCTAGTTTTCAATAAGATGCAAAATTGGGCGAGTCAGTGAAGCTTCATGGTAGCGACAGCGTGACAGAGGCGGACAGACGCGGACAGCGCCGTATGGTGTCCCCTTCTATTCCTTTTGCCCGCGTCTGTCGCGCTGTGCACACACACACACACACACACACACACACACACACACACACACACACACACACACACACACACACACACACACACACACACACACACACGCACACACGCACACACGCACACGCACACACACACACACACACACACACGATTGATAGCGATTGATACCGCACCTCCTTCAGTTATTGCTATTAACCATTGAAGTTCATCGTTTATCACGGTTACATGATGACAGAGGCATCGTTATGGTGATTCGGCAATGTACACAGTAGTAAACCAAGTCGGATATAAGCCAATGTCAAACGGGTTGCTTATCTTGTAAACCATAAAGGCCAAGTAGTGAAGTTGTCACACCGACGGCAGAGAGAAGTAAACAAATAGACAAATAAATTACCGCTTCGCAACATTGTGCACTCCACTGAAGAATTCCAGCAATTGCGAAATATTCCAGAAAGCGCTCAAAAGAAAAAATGCACGGAATTGTGTGCTGAAGACGCAACGCAATTAACAGGATTCCCTTTCAGTAACGGTTTACATAACCGACCTTTAGACCATAGTGGCAGACCAATCATCACAAAGTCGATACTTGTTCCCACCTAAAGGAATCAAAATTACAAACACCGGAAACTCCCTATTGGTAAGATTTAGGGCATTAGTATACGTCCCTCTTTTAGGCAACCAAAACGTGCTCGCAATGTCACCAATGTAAAATTTTGCACTTTCCTGCTCTCTATTTAGCGAAAGGCTATCAAGCACGGCGGTGAAGGCAGGGGTCTGAAGGCTAGGCAGCGAGCAAAGCAATGCTGAACTCAATTAGCTCCGCGTAAAGTTAGTTTGCGCTTGGTCAAAGTAAGAACCTTCAGAGCCTATCTTCGGTCGCTCTTTTTGGTGACTATGGAGAGCACGTATGGCAGGTACCTGCTTTCCTAAGACAAACCTTATTGCTAAGTTCAGTTCAAATCGAGATGCAAATCTACTACGGGAACAATTTCCGAGCACTTCCATCATTCATTTGATATTTTATTTTTTACAGCCAAAGGCTCAAAATTAGTCCTTTTTGTTCACTAAACCCTTGGAGGAACTTTTTGTCAACCACCGAAAGCCACTGATAGCTAAGCAAGGAGAATCAGGCCAATCGCAGACGTCGGCACTACCCTCCTCAACCCGTTATCTCCTCACACTGTGTTAGCCCTGCCTCACCAAAACTCTCTCCATTTCTACCAGCTTCTCGACTCTTGTCAGCCAATTAGGTAAAAAAAAAAACTGCTAAGGTAGGCAACGCTATTCGCTTTGAAAGCAAACAAAAGTGACTCGTATAAACGAGAGAACGTTTCACTGGCATATTCAGGCAACGCTGCGCCACACTGCCCGGTGCTTGCGTCGGTGATTGCGTATATTTCACGTCAGGAGATTGGAATAAAAACACACTAGAATAGTTTTACGTTATAGGGCCCCAGGTGCCATAAAAGGCTGAGAACAGGCGCCGACTGTGTCACTGATTCTTTTGGAGCACAAACGCCGTGTGAAAAGGTGCCGAATGGAAACGCGCCCTCTCAGCACCAAGAGCCAGCGTGTTCCAAACACCTTCCGCAGTTGGACACAGTGCCTACTATTAACGCTGAGTGTTTTTAGCGCAATACTTCGATTTGTCAAGACGGCTTATTTAATGACAAAACAAGTAGTTTGCCTAGCGACCACAAGCGTTTGGTAGTGCTATCTAGAGTGAAGGAAGTCCATTTCTTTCTTTACCCTTTTAGCAGTGGTTACAAATGTACTGCAGAGAAGTCTGAAGAATCATTAGTCGACATGTACGGGTTATGATAAGACCATCCAGACAGAACCGAACATTTTAGGAAGGACGAAAATGGGCACGAGGTTTCGTGTTTGCGTGTTGATGTTTGTATGTGCGTGTCTACGCTGTCTTCGCGACTCATGCTCAGTTACAAGGCTTCTCATGACCGCTTTACTCTATTTCGCCTTTTAATACCACGTCGCCTCCACAATGGCCCCTGTAGGTGGTCAAAACTTCAATTCCAGGTGACTCCTCAGATTTTTCATCACAATAAATCTGTCTCTCTCCCTCACTGACTCTGCCAACGAATTTATTATTCGTCCTTAAAAAAAGATGAAGCGAGATAATTACCTCATTTTTTGTCGTCCTCACATGTTTAGCGCCATTCCCAATGAACATTTTCAAAACACGTCGTCAAGTAGAGGTGGTGTTGGAGGAGGTTTACAAAGGTAGTAGCGTGGGTTGCTTTGTTAACACGTCTTAGTACGTTGTAGACTTGATTGATTCTAACCTTCCAGGTTGGCGCAACTACGTACACATATTTAGGCACATAATCTTCTGCACTTGACACCTCCTTGGAGTGAGGGACGCCATATATTAGGTTTCAGTGTGGCGTGAGTGCGCGAAACGCGTAAACAATGTGGCGCCAGCTGGAAGGGGACGGGCATTTTCCTCAGCTCGGAAAAGTTTCTAGATGAGGAAACAATGGCGAGGCGACGCAAGAAAGCCACAGTGTTTCCCAACCCCGGGCCGTTGTCCTCGTAGAAGGAGTCTACGCCTATCCCCAGCTTCGACAAGTTGCATAAATTTTTCCTTGCTGTCGCAAATCGCTTGATTTCTTATTTCTTTCGTGCAACACTGTCTCTGCTTGAAGATACTTAAGAGCTGCTGAGTTACCTCTTTGTGGGCTGTGAAGCTCAAGGTAGGTTGTTTGGGCATCTCTTTTTAGAGACACAGTATCAACTTATCAACTCCTTATCAACTCATGTACAGGTATGCTCATTGTATTGGCCCTTAACACTGAAACTATTTTTACATACGCTAAACCTCAATGCTAGGAAGCCTGCTCGACTTGCACTCCCATTATAGGAACAGGCAAAGATGCACAAGTGAAAGCGTCGTGTCGTCAACATTGCGACTATTATGTGATGCGTAAATTACTATTATCTTTTTGTCGAACAACTTCACTAACATTTTAGTAGCTTTCTTCAAGCTATAATTCAACAAAAAGGGTGAAGTTCTTTCACTGGGCTGGAACATACATGGTCGTGTTTTGTCAATATTTCTTGCTGCCGCATCGCGCTGTCTTAAGGCAGTGTACATTTGGCGCTTGCTAGAGAGCTGTGGAAAGCTTTTATAAACGCTTCCTGAACCAGTACTCCGCAACATATCATTGCGTTTTTAAATGCGAAGCATTTTTTGGCGAACATTTGCCACTTTGACACTATATGTCTTTCTAGCCGCCTACGTTTTGGTGTTCTCATGGCCGCTTCGTTAACTTCGTATGTACAAAAATTGACATATTATGACAAGAGTGTATGGCAGACATAAATGATAGGTCATTATGTGATAGGTCAATATAATGACATGTGTGCCATGTAGGTCATGAAACAGCCACCTACTTCTTGGTAGTCTCATGGTCGTTTCGTCAACTTGGGAGGTACCAAAATTGGCATACTATGACAAGAGCGTATGACGAACGTAAATGATAGGTCAAGATAGGAATGTCATGATATGCGTGTCATGTAGGTTCTGCAATAGCCACATACGTCTTGATGCTCTCATGATCGTTGCGTTAACTTGGTTCGCATAACATCGATCCCCACAGGGTGTGGGATCTGGCATCAATTTTTTGTTCTTTTCGTGTCATGTGGCACGCTGTGGTGCTCAGTTTCAATGATAATGGCGACTATGGCCTCTAGCTCCATCTCATGAATGGACGGTACTTTTTTTTTTACTCGTATGCATCAACATCTTATCATATATGTGACATTTTCACTGGTAGATTCGCCCCTCGTTACCCCTAAAAATTATTTCTTTTTTTACAACCGCCAAGAATTCTGGAGAGGCTACAATAATTGGGCGCTGTTGAACGCAAGCGCTGTGAGACTTCGCATAGTCATTTTAATGTTTGTGACGCATGCTCAGAGTTATATGACACTATGTGGTCACCAGGCAGATGGATAGCCAAAAACCTATAAACATCAGACTTTCGCATTGGTGATGGAGAGAATCTCATGTGCCCAGTTAGTAGACGTCCACGTGGAGTAGTACAGCAGAGCTTGTCAACTGCGCCACTGTTGTCTGTGGAAGCTTCCTGACACATGGACACATTTCCTTGTGGAAAACACGATACGAAATCAGTAGGAGTAACGTACTATACTGCCGCGGAGTGTTAACGATAGAGAAAAATGTCGATGGGAACTTCTCGAATCTCAGGTCAGCGTTTAGGGAATGAAGTTCGGAAAGGCGGTATACCGCTGGACATGAATTCATTGCACCTTGAAAGGTATGCTAAAAAAATAGACGATGCTGCAAAGAGGCACTTGTCACCGTAGTGTTTGCCGAAAACAGACGAGAGTAGCTATACGAATTAATTGTTCAGAAAGGTTAGGCTTCATTCGTGCGCAGAGTCTCGCGTAAGGACACGAAAAAAAGGAAGGCTTGCGTTTCAAGTGCGCCCGCGTCGTATTTTCTGAAACTCTCGTGTTAACCTATAGTCTCTTATGAGTCGCGGCTCTTTATTTATCGTTAGTTTAGGTTCGAAGCTTCTGCGTTATATATATTTTTTCCAAACCATTTTTCAAGAGCCACAAAAGAACAACAAAAAAAGACAGTATCGCTGACGGCGTTTTGACTGATGGTATTTTGGCTAGACCATTTATTAGGCCGCTATTCATGTGGGAACTCCTGCAGAACGCCGGGTATTTTTACACCACCATTGCATAAACATCTAAGCCAAAGCAGAAGTGCAGTTAGCAACAAAAAGATTGTGATACATAACACACCAGCACCTCTTCAAAGCTCGCTTCTGGCAGCTCATTATGACCCGGAGAAAATATATTAAAGGTCGGAAGTTTGACATGTACATCACGCATAGCTTATCATACTGCAACGTAAACTGCATTTTTCACGATGAACTCTAAAGTTTGCGTCGTTACGTGTGCGGAGCAGGTTTCTACGCATCGCTTCGAAAGTTTCTTTTCTTTATTTAATGAAGTCATAACATATGATCATTTATCAAAGACAATTATTGAAACATAGAAAAACGATTCAACTACTCTTCATATCCTGCTTCAGATAACGCACCGCTCCAGTGGAAGCTGCAGCTATATGGGTCAGCCAGTCAGAAGAAGTTCAGAAACGTAGACAGTCAGATGCTGCTGTTGCACCGCATTTCCATCCGCGATGTCCGCTAAGCCTTGTACACTGTTATGAACGCGACAGGAGGAGCCTTACTTAGTTTTGCTCCCGTTGTCGGCTATTACTGCGTGCGTGAGTCAAAATTAATTGTTGGGTTTTTACGCGCAAGCACCACAACCATATTATGGGTCACGCCGCAATGGAAGACTTCGATTTTTTTTAACCACCCGGAATTCTTTAACGCGCACCTACATTTAAGCACGCGAGCTCTTTTTTCTTTTCGCCCAGATAAAAATACGGCCACCGTGGCTGGCACGGCACCCACGACCTCGAGCTCCGCAGAGCAACGTCATTGCCATTGGGCTAACCCCGGTGGGTCGGCATCATGGAATAGAAAAGCATCATAAACTACACATTGAGATGTTATGAGGCTAACGTGCAAAGGCCGAAGGAACCATGCTGAGAACTGAGCGCACAATTTGTCTTCTAACGGTCGTTAATTCTGTGAACTCTGCGCTTATTAATTATCAATGGAATGTGATACATGATATGGAGCATGTATAAGCTAACGTGGAAGATTTCGTAGTACGGGAGATGTTGAAAAGAAAGCTGTAAAATATTTCTGTAAAATATTTCAGAATGCTCGAATGGGGAGGGGGAGGGGAGAATTAATGGACGCTAAAGATGTCAGCTCTGCTATATGCCTGGTTTGCTACTTCAGATGAGGTGTTTGAATGGACATGGAAACGAAACTTGCAGTTCAAGTGGTAAACCAAAATTAAGCATTGTGCGTGTTTCTTTTATTATTTCATGTGGTATCGAATAGATAACAATTTTTTTTTCTTTCTAAATGCTAGAGATCGCGTGTGTACTACGACATAGGGCTGTTAGATTTTGTGTGGAAGAGAGAGAAAGAAGAGGAAAAGCAATGAGGTTAACCTAATTTCAGCAGCTCTGCTACCCGGCACTGGGGGAGTTGAAAGTGGGCAGGGGAAGGCAAAGGGAAAAATAAAGGGTTAGAAGTGTTATGCAGGCACACATAACAATATGTTCACCGCGCCATTAAAGGCGTGCTGAACGCAACTCTTAAGATGTGGTTACTCAGAAAATATGCTGGTGGGTAGTAGTAACAGCGTATAGGATTCCAAATATTTTGAAATGAAGACACTAAAGGTTTCGCTTCCCAGTGGTATGGTTCCGTTTTACGCAGGCAACTTGCAGCTGTTCAAACCAACGCTCGCCTTCTTATTTTTCTTATGCAGCGTAAGTGGCCCGCTACAAGGCCGTCCAACCTCATTTCGGCCAAGAACCATGCATTGCTAGTTGCCTTCACTTCGATTGCCGCAACTTGTAGGTTGTGCCTAGTTATTTAAAGGGAAACTTAGTTTGCATGTGCGAACAACCCCCGTAACTAGACCGGAAATAGAAGCAACACAGAAGTGCCAAAACGATGTCACACTCAAAGTCGAACCTTCAATGAGTAGAGTGATATGCTGTACGCGAAAAATATCTTTTAAAAAGGAAATACTGTTCAGTAACGTGAAAAGTAGGGCAAGATGGTGATTAATCACCATACCGTGTTGGTGAACCAGCGCACAGAACCGGACAGAGCGGAGATACACAAGAATACACGACGCTCAGTGCTTGATGTTAGAACAAACACTTCATATTTATATACATCCGCACCCTCAGACGTCAAACATAAACAAGGCAAGAATAAAAGCCCTTTCAAATTCACTTGCCTGCGCGTACTCAGACGTTAAAGACAGGCAACATATCAATCATGGTGTGCAATCCTATCCTATTTGCTGCACCCCTAACAAATTCTTTATTACACAAATTTTTCCAGTGTCCTTCCAAAAAGGCAACCTCACTATTACTCAGAAAAACGGATGGTTGACCGATACAACCTTCTCCACTCTTTTAAATCTGGAAAGCTTCCACTGTTTCCTTGGTCAGAAGCGAGTGCTTTGTATTCTTGTGTCTCTTCGCTTTGTCCTGGCCTGTGCGCTGCTTCACCGACAGGTTACGATGAAATACACTTGTTTTGGAAAGTAACAGCGCTAAACGGACAAGGACTTAGGCAAAGAAGAACACGAAACTGGCGCTATTCTTTGCCTATGTCCTTGTCCGTTTAGCGCTTTGCCTTTCCGAAACCGGAATTACCACCAGCTCCCTTCTACGCCCAAGCTTACCTTCTAGTACAGAAATACATCTGGTACATTACCTGACAAGTGGCGCCGCAATCGCCCATATATAGCTTTCTCCTGTGAATTTTCACCACGCTCGGAGAGGCTCTTCATTGGAAAAACAGGTTTTTGTCGGGTCGTATACAACCGCTGGCATGCTACTCTTTATAGGCTTCGGGAATTGGATTAGAAGATTCCAGAGGAGAGTGAAAAAATTTAATAAACATTAAATGGGGCAGTGGACCTGATTCTAACATTTACATTGGAGATGGCGGGTAAATTTAGTCTTTTTTGTATCAAGTCGTGAAATTTTACAGCTTTCCGATTCGACCAATTTTGGATAGGTATTTTAATAATAAATTCAAAACCTGCCGCTGTTTGGAGGGGCCGGGCATTGGACCTAAGATGCTGTGTAAGGTTAACGGATCGTGGTAAATTATTTCCATTTGTCACGCAAAAAATTGTCTATCTTTGCGGTACGCGGGGCATTCAAGTAGTATGTGCTCCACCGTCTCCAAACCGCCACAGTTATCAAAGTAGGGATTAGTGGTACGACCTATTCAGTACAGATCGTTCTTCGTTTCGGACACAGTCGAAAACAATGGTACAATGTATCTAAGTGTCGAGGAAGTGGTCATGCAAATTTTGATCTCACTTCTGGGTCAATATAACGCATAACGCTATCTTGGCGAAGCGACAGATTATGGAGTACGCCTTTTTCTTGATAGGCATACTTTTTTGGCATGTGCGAAGCCTCCACTTTGGTAAAAAAAAATCTAAAATTTCAGTATTCTGAAATTTCGGTATTGGAATCCACTTCGGGCAACTTCATCCACTTTCTCATTTCCCGAAATACCGGCATGGCCAGGTATCCACTGGAACGTAATGCAATGGCCAGCAATTTTAGCTTTTTGGTGAAGATGGGCATTGTCAGATGCTGCAGGTTGGTTATTACATCGCTTGTTCCTGTTCCACATACATTGTAGAGTTACGTTTTAGTCCGTGAATATCACCCATGTGTTTGGCAGCTGCTGTCGAAGTACATACACAAGGGCCTCCTTATTAACGTCATATTGCTCAGCTGACGTAGATGATGTCGCTCGTTCAAGACGAAACGACAGTCGTTGTCTTGTAGAGGGCACAAAAATTCCGCACGATGAGCAGCGTTGAGTTGTAAGGCCATCCGTGAAAATGTGCGCTGCGGAGAGTCCCTTAACACTAACAAAGGTATGAGTGGCACTACTGTGATTATCTGTGATGCATAGCAGCGCAGTCAATACCCTTCGAGTGAAAATTCGAGCTTTTATTGAACTTCTTGTGATATGAGTGCACCACTGCAGTTTGAAGTACTGCATTTAAATGTTATGAAGTAAAGTACAAGTGTCAAGACAATTCCTCGTAGAACACCAACCCTTCTCACGGAACCATAAACTAAGAAGCACAACTGAAGCAAAATGTAACGTATTTAATAATTTTTTTCATGGCAAAAGCGAGAGATTAAATACGCCTACCAATTGTTTGTAATCTTCTAGACGAAGCATTAAGGTGCCGTGTTATGAAGGGCAGTATGGTGAACGGGTAGAACGTGAAAGGTGATATGGCGACCCTATTAACCTGTTCTGGTGAATTATGCTCTGCCTGTGCCAGGGCCCTGGGACACTGCGTGGTGTTTTCCGTTTTTTGTGCCGTAACATAATTTTGCGCGGAGTGTGTAGCTACACAAGACCTTCAGTACTGCACTTATACATTTGTAAATAAATATTTGGCAGTTTAACCTGAAGGGTGACGCACTGACAACGAATGCAAGGTTTAGTGTTGCGCTTGAATGCCTGGGTTGGTTTTGTAACCATATGCCGGTCCTACTAACGCAGATGCGACATACGCTGGTGCGCCAAAATTTCTGGCAGCGTTATACCTTTCACACGACATGTTGGGCCTATCTGTAACGAAACCTTGTAAGTGCCACTAAGCTGGTCGTAATGGGCCATCGCAGTTAAATTACATCTTTTTCAGGCTTGGCAACCAGGAATGGTTGGGCACATTTATTATCGAATAGCCCTGAAAGATTACAGATAAAAGTCATACGCTGTGAATGGCATGTTTCATGACATTTGTTTACGCGTTGTCATTCAGAAGATTCTGAGAAATAATGCATTGAAGAACGCAAGAGCTGGCTTAAGCAACTTTGAGGGATGACTAGTACAACATATACCTTGCCTATACGATATGCGTAAACGTATAGAATACATATGCCTAAATATATGCGGAATCCCACGCCGACACCAACTTCGACTACGACGCTGGCGACGGTGACGAAAATTCACCTGGAGTGTCCATATAAATTCATCATCATCATCATCAGCCTGATTACGCCCACTGCAGGGCAAAGGCCTCTCCCATACTCCTCCAACTACCCCGGTCATGTACTAATTGTGGCCATGTTGATCCTCCAAACTTCCTAATCTCATCTGCCCACCTAACTTTCTGTCGCCCCCTGCTACGCTTCCCTTCCCTCGGAATCCAGTCGGTAACCCTTAATGACCATCGGTTATCTTCCCTCCTCATTACATGTCCTGCCCATGCCCATTTCTTTTTCTTGATTTCAACTAAGATGTCATTAACGCGCGTTTGTTCCCTCACCCAATCTGCTCTTTTCTTATCCCTTAACGTTACACCTATCATTCTTCTTTCCATAGCTCGTTGCGTCGTCCTCAATTTAAGTAGAACCCTTTTCGTAAGCCTCCAGGTTTCTGCCCCGTACGTGAGTACTGGTAAGACACAGCTGTTATACACTTTTCTCTTGAGGGATAATGGCAACCTGCTGTTCATGATCTGCGAATGCCTGCCAAACGCACCCCAGCCCATTCTTATTCTTCTGATTATTTCACTCTCATGATCTGGATCAGCAGTCACTAACTGTCCTAAGTAGATGTATTCTCTTACCACTTCCAGTGCCTCGCTACCTATCGTAAACTGCTGTTCCCTTCCAAGACTGTTAAACATTACTTTAGTTTTCTGCAGATTCATTTTTAGTCCCACCCTTCTGCTCTGCCTCTCCAGATCAGTGAGCATGCATTGCAGTTGGTCCCCTGAGTTACTAAGCAAAGCAATATCATCAGCGAAGCGCAAGTTACTAAGGTATTCTCCATTTACTCTTATCCCCAATTCTTCCCAATCCAGGTCTCTGAATACCTCCTGTAAACACGCTGTGAATAGCATTGGAGAGATCGTATCTCCCTGCCTGACGCCTTTCTTTATATAAATTCAATCACGATAAAAATGTTGAATACACACCAAGAACTAACAAGCAGTCAAAAGGTATGTGTTTGTTGTTTTGTTCAAACTCTGGTCGAGAGCGCAACGTCTATAGGACAGATTTAAGATGGGAATAAGTGAATAAAAGAAAGACTTCGCGCTGTTTGACTTTTGAACCAAGGTAAAGTGAACGCACAAGCCGCGGTTGGTAAATCTTTTAGGACCCGCGCATTCCTTTCATGCGCATGTAGGGTAAAACGCCAGTGTTATCAGTAGCAAGATAAGCCGCTGTTTCTTTAAGACACATGGCAAGCACAGCATATAGTGCAATCGTGCAATTGTCGTCATCATTACAGAAGTGCGCCAGCACCGACCCAGATACCACTAAGCCAACGTAGTTGACGATGGTTTCGCAATGAACTTCGCTCAGTCCATGTCTAGGATAATATTATATTGAAGCCCGAGTTCTCAAGACCGCCAACAAAATCCAGGCAGAAAAAATCATCCACAAGCGCAATGGAAAAACGACAAGGCTCGTATTCACAGGATGTCTTACGCAACTGCTTTATATACAATCGGCTCTTTGTCCCCAATCGCTGTCATAAGGAACAGGCAACTGTGCGGCAGCCATTGCGAGGCCATTCTCAGACAAAAAGGCTTTATCAGAGTTCTTCAATGCTTCTAAATGATGGTGTTTTACGTGCCAAAACCACTTTCTGGTTATGAGGCAGGCCGTAGTGGAGGACTCCGGAAATTTTGACCAGCTGGGGTTCTTTAACGAGCACCTAATTCTAAGCACACGTGTGTTTTCCCATTTCGCGCCCATCGAAATTCAATGCTTTTGTGGTCCCAAAACCCCGCCCGCAGTTTTATACAAGGACAGATGCTGCCGCTAGGGTCGCTGCTGTTAGCGTGGGGGCATTCCGTGTCCGCGCGCACCGCCACTCGGCTGAAACTCCTGCACCGATTCGAAGCAATTGTTTCTTTCATCAAACAGCTAATATTCTACTACCACTCACATTTCGCCTTACGTACAATGCGATTATTGCATGTGCGCGTGAAAAAGTTACTTTCGCTTACCTTTGAAAGATAACAAGGCTACGATGGAGGCAGTCGTGCCGAAGCCGACGCAGCAATATTGAATGTATGCGTCGTTGCAGCGCACTTCCTTATCTCAGGCAGAGGAGCATGATATTATTTATTTAAGAATGGGTCGTTTACTTAGGCTTGTGACACTGTGCAAGCCTAAGAAACTCGCCAAGTACTCGCACATTTAAGCCTCGCAGCGAGACTTGAAGCACCGCCGACCGCGCCAGCCATTTGCTATAAGGCCGTCTACGCCGCGGGAGTTTGCCGCTGCCGCATTGCAAAACATAAAAGTTATTAGATTTCCCGTGTTTACAGTTTATAAAAGCTAACTTCACTCTGCTGCAACCTATCGCAGAGAACGTCGGCAACATTTCAAAGCGGGAACGCAAAGTAACGTCCGTGTGTCGCGTGAATACACGTTGATCTCTAACCTAGCCTTAACTCCGAGTTTGCAACCACGCCCTTACAAAAATGACTTTAGACTGTCTATAGAAAGTCTATAGACTTTTCATAGACGACCTTTCCTTTCTATAGATTTGGACTTTTGTTGATACAAAGTCTATAGACTGTCTATGGACGAAAGTCGATAAAGTTTCTATTTCTTTTTGTCTATTCGCAGTCTATAGACGGTCTATAGAAAAAAGTTGATAAGGTGTTTGTTTCCTTTTTGTCTACTTCCCCTCTATAGAATACCTACAGACGAAAGTCGACACAGTCTCTATCTATATTTTTCCATACTTTGTCTATAGACTTTCTATAGACGAAAGTCGATAGGGTTTCTATTTCTTTTTGTCTACTCGCAGTCTATAGACGGTCTATAGAAAAAAGTCGATAAGGTGTTTGTTTCTTTTTTGTCTACTTCCCCTCTATGGACTACCTATAGACGAAAGTCGATACTGTTTCTATCCATTTTGTCCATACTTTGTCTATAGACTTTCTATAGACGAAAGTCGATAAGGTTTCTATTTCTTTTTGTCTACTCGCAGTCTATAGATGGCCTATAGAAAAAAGTCGATAAGGTGTTTGTTTCTTTTTTGCCTACTTCCCCTCTATGGACTACCTTTAGACGAAAGTCGATACAGTTTCTATCCATTTTGTCCATACTTTGTCTATAGACTTTCTATAGACGAAAGTCGATAAGGTTTCTATTTGTTTTTGTCTACTCGCAGTCTATAGACGGTCTATAGGAAAAAGTCGATAAGGTGTTTGTTTCTTTTTTACCTACTTTCCCTTTATGGACTACCTATAGACGAAAGTGGATACAGTCTCTATCTATTTTTGTCCATACTTTGTTTATAGACTTTCTATAAAGGAAAGTCGATAAGGTTTCTATTTCTTTTTGTCTACTCGCTGTCTATAGAAAAAAATCGATAAGGTGTCTGTTTCTTTTTCTCTATTTCCCCTCTATGGACTACTTTTAGACGAAAGTCGATACAGTGTCTATTTATATTTGTCCATATACTTTGTATATCGACTTTCTATAGACGAAAGTCGATAAGATTTCAATTTCTTTTTATCTACTCGCAGTCTATAGAAAAAAATCGATAAGGTGTTTGTTCTTCTTTGTCTATTGCCCCTCTATATGGACTACCTGTAGACGAAAGCCGATACAGTTTCTATTTATTTTTGTCCATACTTTGTCTATAGACTCTCTATATTATGGACAATAGTCGACAAGGTTTATATTTCTTTTTCTCTACTCCCGGTGTATTGAATGTCTATAGAAGAAAGTCGATAATGTGTAATTCCGAGTTCCCATACCCCTCGCCCTCTGCGAACGCGATGATATGGCACTGGTTCATGCACGACGGCACCGCAACTCCGGCGCGGCGGGCAAACCGTGCAGACTGCTAGTCTGCGTTCGGTGCAGCTGCCCCGAACGAGGATCGCGGCGGAGCAGGCACCGTCCGAGTCACCAAGGTCTTCGAGGCACCCGAAGGCCCTAAACCTGGCTGCTTCCCGGACGTACACTTCGCGAAGACCAGGTGGTGAAGGTCAGATGGTGATGATGTGGCAAAGGTGGTGAATAAGTGGCGAAATCCGGCAGACCAGGTGGTGAATTCACCACCTGGTCTGCCTCTGAGTTGTCGTGGTCTTGCATATCTATAGATTAACAATAGACAAACATCGTTAATCTGGGCCCAACCCGTGTACGCTGTAACCAAGCGCAGGTACCGGTGGATAATACGTAGCTGCGTTTGATATAAGCCACTGAAGTTGTATACTGCTGAGATTGCTGTAGAGCCTATTTGTAGACATTAGTATACACATAGTGTATACCTCCGCATTTGTTGGCCACATGATATCATCTACGTAGCCGCTCTCGGCAATCCCAAGACAGTCTTCGCAGTTGTCGCATCACTTTTGCGGCAGTAGAATAAAGAAAGCAAAACGCCGATCCAATTGTTATAATAGATGTTATGAACGCCAGCTTCAGCTACAAGTGGATTCCAAACAGGCATCAAGCTAACAGCAAATACACTCGTAATGTTTGTAGCTGACAACGCGGACTTTGTGAATGTGCGATGAACCGATGTCGCGCATGTGGTGTTCGCGTTGTGCGTCGTCCGATTCTCGAATACATTTCACATTGTCTTCATATCTCGGCTGCGTCACTAACATCGGGCGGTTTTTTGTTGACTGATATCCTGCACTATAAACCCATCAAAGTTTCTCATTCACTTAAAATAGGTGCCAAATTCTCTAAAAATTTAATTAAATTATGGGGTTTTACGTGCCAAAACCACTTTCTGATTATGAGGCACGCCGTAGTGGAGGACTCCGGAAATTTCGACCACCTGGGGTTCTTTAACGTGCACCTAAATCTAAGTACACGGGTGTTTTCGCATTTCGCCCCCATCGAAATGCGGCCGCCGTGGCCGGGTTTGGATCCCGCGACCTCGTGCTCAGCAGCCCAACATCGTAGCCACTGAGCAACCACGGCGGGTGCCAAATTCCCTGAGCCCACCCAGTATTTCGCCGGCGGTATGCCTGCGCAGCCATGCATATGAGTACCTCAATGCTGTACTGATTGCTTTGACCTATCATCGGAACAGAAAATTAGCACTAACATACGTGCGGGCATCACATTTGGCAGTACGCTGGAAGATATGCTACAAGTACGCTGTATTACTAATCGACGCTGGCAATAATGCGTCTGAAACGTCTGAAGGGCCCTGTAACGGCTTTTACAAACAGCGCATTCATGTTAGCGTTCCAGTCTCATACGATGCCCACAGCGTTTGTCATACAACCTGCCAGCGCATTTCCTTCGTCCATGAAAAAAAGATGAATAGTGGTGATAAAGATGAATAAGCCACCCGTTCCGGCGCGCATGGCGCGCAGGGAGAGAGAGAGAAAGAGACAAAAAAAAAATGAAGGAGGAAAAGGCGCTCACACTCCTCCGAGCGCGCACGCCCTCGCGCGCGGGGCTTCTGCGCATGCTCGGAGCTCTTACGCATGCGCGGCGGTGCGCCGTCTCAACGAGTGCGCCAGGCACGTAAACGGTTTTACCGGTGTGCGGTGTCTGCCTGAACGTTGGTGTCTGTGTATGCGTGTCATCTTTGTGGCATCACGCGTCAACTACACTGAACGGTAAGCTTTAGCAAAGATGTCTTGCGTCAATAGCTCATGATTATGTGAGCGCATTTCGTAGCGCGAAGCGGCTGCATGTAGCGCAGGCGACTCGGGTATAGTGTCGGTTTGTCGTTGACATGGTTTGATAACGCGCTCTTGTTCTCGCTTCTACTATACGGAATGTTTTACGGCGAGCGAGCGATCGGGCTTGTTGATTTTAGCGTTATAGTTTAGGTGCGTAAAGAAGGAAGTACACCACGTTTTAACTTGATACTGTATGTTGTGTATGTTGTGTACAGGCACGTACCCAAGGGGGGGCTCGGGGGGGCCCGGGCCCCCCCGAAATTAAGATGCATACCCCCCCCTCCCCGCCCACGCCACCATTTCTCACACACATTCGTAATGCGCCGCCTAATCAATCTTGAGGCTTGACAGCTATTCGTCGGTCAACATTTTGCTGCCTTTCTCACTGCTTTTGGATGGCGGCAGTTATCGGCGTCTCCTGGGATGTTATGGCCAGTTTCCTCATCAATTCGGTGCTCGCGCGATTAACTCGAGATGTATTTAGTTGTCCCCGTCTATTCAAATGTCACGCCCATCGTTGTTGCTTCGTATATTCAACCTTCCTCGTTTAGACTGATCCAGAGGCCAGGAAAGGGATTCAGTTCGTGGTCAGCTGGTCTGCGTGCACGTGGAGCGAGTTGCGGCCAGAAAAAGTATCAATTGCCTTTAACTTTTCTTGTTGTTCCATTATTTCCTCGAGTGACGGCTCGCCGCGACGCTGACAGATCCTCGGAACAACATACCCGTGATATGGATTAGATAAGGTGGAAAATAATATGATGCGAGACAGCATTTACCATCAATCCCTGCAATAACCATTAAACTCATAGCCAATATGACAGTCACCCGTTAATTTGTCGGGTTTTTCCCTAATTCTACAGCTCTTTTCATGCAAAATTGCCAACTGGAAACAATACTCGCAAGGATTTGAGAAATTAAGCGATCTCCTAAGGGAGAGAGCCAAGGCAACAACCAAACAGGAAGGAAAAGCGAAAATTAACAATTGTAACCACTGTTTATGAAAATATTTATGGATCAACATCTTTTTATTCAAAAAGGAAGTAGAGAAAACGCCGCCAGAAGTGGAGGACAATTCCATGTGTTCTGAATGACGCTTCTACAGTTATCATTCGAGCCGCTTAACGTTGCCATTTCTCTGCTGTGCTTATGTAGATACTTTTCTAACCTTCCGCGGTGGGCGCAGTACGTGTAGAATTGCAGCTTCCTGCGCCATACGCGGTTGTACGAGGCTCGCGGGCACGCATCGTTACGTAGCTTCCCAAATAACAATACGAGTCGGTTGTGGCACTTGTTAGAGCCGTAAACAAGGGATCCAAAACAGCTGAGATTGTTCCGCAAATATATATTTCCGTATATTTCTTCCAGACCTAATTCAAAAAGCGCTACTATAGTCGGATACAACTTAAGAGGAAGCTTTAGCTCGGGCCCAACTCCGACGCGGCCTATTCAAATACAGTGTAAAATGCAAAAAACGTTTTTCTGAGATAGCCCCTGGACCGATTTTAATAAAGTTTGTTGCATTTGAGAGAGACAGCTAAACTATAGTGACTGTTGGAAGCGGAATTTCGATTTAGGGCCTGAATTTTGTTAAAAAAGATTTTCAAATATTCGACAGTTTGAAAAAACATAGAAGCAAGAAGTTTACAAATCCATAGCTCTGCATCAAGAACAGATATGGCAGTTCTGTAAACGGCATCCATTAGACCATTCAAAGCGGAAAAATTTTATTTTATATATTATGTGAATTTGTTACGGTATTTACAAGGGTTCTGCAAAAGCTGTATTTCCATATTACTAAATTTTTTTTAGATTCATGTGTAACATATCAATTTTGTACGCTTTAGATCTACTATTAGGTGCAATTTACAGAATTGTGATACCATTTCTCGTTGCCGAAAGACAGAGTTGCAAACTTGATAGTCTCGTTTTCCGACAATTTCCGATTTTTGCGAATCTTTAATAAAACATTGACAACCTAAAGGAAAAATTCGAAGCCAACGGTCACTGGAGTTTAAGTTTTTCTTTTAAATGCAACAAAGCTTGTCAAATTTGGTGCAGTGGTTGCTGAGAAAAACGAATTCTCCTTTTACATTACATATATTTAGATAGGAGCACCCGAGCTAAACCTTCCACTTAAGTCTGCAATGAAGCGCCGCCCACGCCCTCATAACCGCCAGCCACTGCTCCTCCGCGAGGCTGCAAATAATTCGTACTTCAAACCTTTTCTGTTAACCAAATAAGGCGGTAACTATAAAAATAAAATTATTAGCGCGTAATTTTATACCTTTACCCTCGCCTATTATAGTGGAATGGCGAATGCCTAATTCATTATTGAAATGCAATAACATGCTCGCTTCGCTACAACTACTCGCTGTGAAGTTTCACTTCAGTTGGCAGTGAAGTTTCATGAGTAAAACGGGTTCAGCAGTGAAATGAACTGCACAGCCAATTTTGAAGAGTGAAATGCTCAGATTCCATACATTTTGTCCATGTCTGTTACACACCTCATTGCTACCGCCGATGAAAAGACTCTTGAAGAATAGCAGACGCTCCGGAGGTATCAAGTACGACGCCATTTTGAAAAGGCCGCATGACAACGATTTTGTTTGTTTCTGTGATTGACTGGCGGAGTAACACAACTCCGCGCAGTCCGTGTGCCTTTGTTGTCAGCTGCTGTTTCTTAAAGTTCTAGTCTACTAAAGCAACGTTTATGTTACACGTTCGCTTCTGTACTTGTTCTTGGCAGTTTTATTCCTGCGCTTCTTTCCTGCGCGAGTGCATTTGACTTGGTTCTTTGTTTGCCAAGTAAGGGAGAGGCGTATCGCACACGCGTACCTGTAAAATACACCTTATTTCATTTCTCTTTTGTGGGTTTACGCGTTTTTATGGCGAATGCTGGGCGCTATTCATATATAAAACTAGTAAAGGTAGCCCCCCCCCCCCCTCATTTGCACAGAAAAGTTACCTTGGGTTGGGCCCCCCCCGAAAAAAAATCCTGCGTACGTGCCTGGTTGTGTATGTTGTGCATTGTGTATGTTGGGCAGCCAGTGTGGTAGATCTCATTTCGTGGCGCTTGATCCGGCCGCGATGAATGCTGCGCCGCATTTGTAGTGAAATTCTCGTGACACGCTTTACGTATATATCTCGAAATTGTGTTAGCATCAAGAATGTTCAGACAGACACGTATAGTTGAATAACTGCTAACGTACTCGAATGAAAGGCCGTGTTTGCGGGGCATGCATCAGCAGTGTGTGCGCTGCCGTTTTCGCATTGTTTGGGAAGTTACCGCAAGTTAATTTTGGGAAGTTACCGCAAGCAAAACACGAGACTTGAAGAAATATGAAGCAAAAATCTCTAGATTCACCCAATCTATTTATATGCAACCACAAACGCTTTTGGAGCATGAAACCTGCGATAAGCTCAGTCACTTGCAGCTTCGCAACTTAGCCGAAAAAATTGGAGAACAATAAATTAGTCGCTCCGGGAAGCACCTTTACACGTTTCAAACTGAAGGCATTGCGTTTGACGGTAGTTGGAAGATTTGTTTTTTGTCTATTTTTTTAAACAGTTTAGCAGCAGAAGTTATCTTTCGAGCTATATATATATGAAAAGCGTTAAGCGCCTTTCGATGCTTCGGCGTTATGCAGTTTACGTGCTCTTAATCACTAGGCAGCTGCTGGCGCAGATTCGCATTGTGCCAGTCGTGCATGGTATGAAGCCCTTGTCGTGCGTAATAAGTGTTCCGGTTTTCATTACTGTTGCATGTAGTGCCGTCGTCTTGGACAGACTGCATACTATATGCGCTGTACAAAAGAAAAAAGAGCCAGATTATCAATTTGGTGGTCTTTTCTTAGTAGATAACGCACAGATTATTCAAATAATTCAGTGGACATTGCATTTGTTCTACCCTTATCAACACACCTAAGAGATTGTAACATGTTTTAGTTGGTAAGTAACCTGATCAGTACGCCCCCATTCATGTGCATTCTACTGAAAGTGTGGCAAATGTATTCATCTCGAAGTATGAGAAAAGAGACATTGCAGACTGTTCTAAGCGGAAATAAATTGCAAATGTTAACGTGATTGTTCAAAACTGCAGTCAGTATGCTGAGCATGTTCGTTCGGCACGGGCATATTGCATTAACACCTGAAAAATGTGCACAGTCCAGCCGGGTATCTTTGTTTCAACAATTATTATTATAGGAATCGTTTGGGATTCTCGCATTTCTTTTATTTTTATAAGTACACTGTGTGTCACATGAACCTGTCTTGAAACGAAACGTACCGTTGCTGGCACCGGCGACCATTACGGTTGTCTAACTGCTTATCACACTGTAATATAACGAAACATCATAATGGTACTGATTAATATTGCCATGTAGTCTTTAGTCAGAGGTAAAGTTAACTAGCATAAGTGATGAGAGAAAATTATATAAAAAAACTACTATTGAACCGTAAAAATAACTCATTGTATAGTTTCCCCTCACATTGTTGCATTTGTTTTACGTGTGTCTCTGTGTCTTCCGTGCTGTACTCGTGTGGCCATCAATTAGGAACTTGCGGAAGCCCTTGTCAGCTTTATTAAACAAGGGATTCAAGTCAGTTGCATCTAATACTACATGTCAAGTGACCGACGTGTTATTCGTTCTATCTAAATATTATGGACTGGCAGTACTTGGCAAGCATTAAACCACAATATTTTTCTATTGCACTTAAGCTGCAGGCGTCATAGATTGCCAGAAAATTTTCATGAAAACAGCCAGGGAATGCTTGGTAAAAGATCGGGAAATTTTAAAATGGCCACATAGGTATGCTGTCTTGTTATATGTCATACAAAGTTTCCAGAGAATCTCTGTGTTAAATATATATTTAAAACCTTTCACTTCATAAAAATTGAGGGAAATTGGTTCTATTTATTGAAAAAAAAGAAAGTCAAGCATACTGACAAGGCATTTCTTACTCAATATGTTTTTTTTTTTGCTTTAACTAAACGTCCTGAACCTCGATAGCCTAGAAAAAATTTTCATCTTTCAAAGCACCTTAAATAATTTACTGTGATAGAATTCATTCGAACTATGCTATCAGTTCTGTTTCCTAGCAGGTGCATATCTGTCGTGCCATGACACAAAGTGCTCGTGTGGTATTTCGGGTGCTCATGTGGTATACCTAACTTGGAAACCTGTTAGCATGCCCAAGAGGCCTCATTACCTGTAAGAAATTAAGTGACCATATCAATACAATCAACCCATCTGCCTTCTGTTGAAGTTATGGCCAATTACCATTCATTTAAAAGTATGAGAAAGACATTTAAATGTGTATTAAGCAAAATAAATTACAATCTTAGGCGTGATACTGTGAATATTCCAGTCACGTCTTCTGAAAATATCCCTCTGCACGGGCATACTTAACTACCAGCCAAAAAAATGTACAGACAGCCCAACTGGGTAACGTTTCAGCAATAAATATAGAGACCATTTGGGATAAGTATATTAATGCATCAAATATGAACTTGTCATAAAAGGGAACATACTGTTGCTTCCACGAGCAGCAGTTGTGACTGTTTAATTGTTCACCATACCATGCAATAAAACATTGTATAAAGGTACTGATTTGTATTGACAAGCAGCCCTTAGTCATAGTTATAGTTAAACCGCATTAAGTATTGACTTAGATGGTTTGAGCAAATATATTAAGCTGCTTAATGAACATACAAAGAATACACACTTGTTATTTTTGCCTCATATTGCTGCATCTACTTATTTGCAGCATACACCTGCAGCACCTTTGGGACTAATGACACAAAGGTCAAGGCCAGCCTGGCGACCATGCTTGCCAAGGAGTAGTGTAAATATTTAATCTGTTTCCATAATTAGCATAAGATATGAATTTAAGGAATTCATATATTATATCGAGCAATAAAAACGGTTAATGCATTGCCGGTGCATTTGTTTTATTTTTTTGCACTGCATGATTCAACACTATATAAATTCTTTCTGTTTATGCAACATATATGAAAGTACAGCTGGTTCAGGAGCATTATTAATCTGCTAACGGTAATACATAGGTGCAGATGAAAAGGAACAGGTGCACATGCATAAATACATTCAAAACGTTTTGCTACCGCATGTAAAGAAAAATGTAAACTAACTTGTAGGTAGCCGCTATGGAGTTATGGCCTTATACAGTCTTTGTAGACTTGTCTATAAAATGTCTGTGTCTATAGAGTGTCTGTAGATTAATGAAAATGCATGTTTGTTGACAAATGTCTGCAGAATGTCATAGAAAAAAGTGTATCGGATTATAAAGTTCTGTTTTTGTAGACTGAAGTCTATAGAATCTCTATAGACTATCTATATACATTTGTCTATAGACATTCCATAGACTTCAGTCTACAAAAGTAGAACTGTATATATAGTTCTACTTTTGTAGACTGAAGTGTATAAAATGTATACAGACAAATGACATCTATAGACATTCTATAGACTTCAGTTTACAAAAGTAGAACTGTAAGCCTGTACACTTGTCCATCGACATTCTGCAGACAACTGTCTACAAACATGAATTTTAATTAATCCATAGACACTCTATAGACTCAGACTTTTTATAGACTAGTCCATAAAAAATGTATGGCCATAAGTCTATTGACAGTCTATAGACTCAGACTTTTTATAGACTAGTCTGTAAAAAGTATGGCCATAAGTCTATAGACTGTCTATATGTAGTGTATAGACAGTCTATAGACTCAGACCTTTCATAGACTAGTTTATAAAAAGTGTATGGCCATAAGTCTACAGACGGTCTATTGGCAGTCTATAGACTCAGACTTTTTATAGACTAGTCTATAAAAAGTGTATGGCCATAAGTCTATAGACTCAGACTTCTTATAGACTAGTCTATAAAAAGTGTATGGCCATACGTCTATAGACAGTCTATAGACAATCTATAGACTCAGACTTTTTATAGACTAGTCTATAAAAAGTGTATGGCCATAAGTCTATAGACAGTCTATAGACAATCTATAGACTCAGACTTTTTATAGACTAGTCTATAAAAAGTGTATGGCCATAAGTCTATAGACTGTCTATAGACTAGTCTAAAGAAATGTCTATAGACAGTCTATAGACTTCATAGACAAATGTCTATAGACTGTCTATGGACTTTCTATAAAAATTTTTGTAAGGGCGGTCTGTTCGTTTCCAAAGTGTAACCGCGACAAGTTCACGTCACGTACGCATTGCACGAGCGAAAGTGCGTCTCACTTCGCGTTGCGCAGCTACGCAAGGCCACCCGTGCAGCTCTAATTCTCGCATTGGTTGCGCTTTCACAAACGTCTCGCCTTCGGGGACCAGTCCTGCTATCACCTCCGCTCCAATTTGGCATGCTTCATAATAACAGCGTGTGTTGCTTGGACGGACTACGCTTGCATGGCGTGAGATTGCATAATCAAGACTGCACTGGGGAGACTTGACTAACTGAAACGAAGCCGTGTTTCATGTCACTACAATCTAAACAAAAAATGAGCACACGTGTTCACGAGCATGACGCTGCTCCACTGCCGGTTTATTCAGAATGGGAACCACATAACACGGAGCAAAATATCCCAAAACGTGTCAAGCTGAAGAGACGCTAATGCCCATTGCGTCAACAGCTTCAGTATAATGGTACATTTCATTACATATGTTCGTCAACGTCACACTGTTGCGCAAAAATATTTACAATAAACAAGGCAGTAATGTAAAATACATAATATGATGGAAAGCATCTCAAGAAACAGCAAGCTACGAAATAGTTCTAATGAAGTAGTTTAAAGATAGAAAAATGAACATGGTTGACATAATAGCCAATGAACAAAGGCAAATGCATATTTTTGCGATTATCTATCGCATTGAGAAAAAGCAGTGAAAAAAAAAACTGCTGCCTGTTTGCGTGGCTGAAACCATTCAGGAAGCCATTCAGCACGTCACTTTCCTGCCGCCACCGTCTGGGCATCTTGTGCGCTTACTTGCCCGTGCAAGTTTGTTCTTTTCCATTGTGAAGTAGTACAGACGGCATATGAGAAAAAAGATGCCCAATTTCTGCCGTGGTGCCTAGTACACCGGCAGCCCTTCGAACAGCCAAGGAACGGCGCCGGGCATGGACACAGCGTCTCCTTTCACAATGAACTTGTCGCTTCCAACCACCTCCGTGGTGTCAAAATCTTTTTCGCACACTCTGACTTCTTGAGAGTCCAAGGTAAAGCCACCAGCTTCCTGTCGCCGTATTGCGCGTTTCCGCTTCAACCGCCCATCGGCGTCACTAAGCAAACAAAATAACGATACCTTTTCGCTCGTACCTCTGCAGCCGAAGCGACAACGTGGTACAGATCAACAAATTATCTCTTGAAGTGAGGAAAACCGACCGCCGATGCTGCTGGACTACTTGGGCGCCCAGCCATAGAATAAAGAACCGACTGACGCAGCCCGCAGCTTTCATCTAGCCCCCACAGGGCTCCCAGCGCCGCCGCGTGGCAGCTGCGGCTACGTAGCAAGCTCTCCCATAGCGTTACGGAGCAGTTTCGTGACCAGAAAAGCATTGAAGGACTCTGGTACATCCTACCGGACAGCCCGCTTACGTCCCCTGGTAAAGCCCCTGTAAAGCGTACATCACTGCGTTATTATCAATTCTACAGCAGAGCCACTAAGCGCTAGAGAGCACTGTTACGTTTCGCCTACAACGCGCGGTATAGCCGGCGCGGATGCAACGGACGCCGGGGCTTCGTTCAAAGCGGCGGACATTTTGGCCCGTTCAGCGCCGCTGATACGCCTCCCCGCCAAGCGCGTCCAGGCATGTTTCGATGCCACGTGTCTTCAAGTGTACGTGTGTGTGTGTGTGCATAGTGGTGCCCACGCTTGTCAAAGCGCGCCAGCCGGGGAGAGGAACTCCCCAAGTGTGAAGCGAGGAGGTCTGTCCGGCGCCAGCCCGGCGGATGCGTCACTCCACTCGTCTCAACGTGTCTCTCAGCCTGTCCGTGCCCCGCCGTCACGTGGCCTCGTCACGAGGCCTTCCTCTTGCCCTCAACTCCGAGAGTATAAGAGCAGCTGCCCCCGGACGCCAAGAGAGAGGCTCCGATTTCTTCTGTAGAGTAACGTGCTCTCCCGTCTCTCCACTTCGGTCGACCTGACCGCCCGCTCTTTTGCGATGCTAGAATAAACAAGTTGTTCTGTTACCAGTCGACTCATGCTTTGCCGGGACCTTCGGATGCTTCCAGTTGTGCCCCAGGCCGCCAGGCCAACGCTACCCTTGGGGCTTGCGACCCATTTGCAACAACTCGTGCTAGCGGTGCGATTGCAATAACGGGAGTCAGCGCCGAGATTCCAACAACTGGCTGGTAGCGGTGAGATCGCGACAACGGAGGCCAGCAGCGAAGATATGCGGTTGACTGTATGCTGAGCAGCACAACGACCATCCGGGAGCAGTGCAACGAGCCCTGTGTGATGACTGGTTGCCTGCAGCGCAACGACTGCGCTGAATTCTTGGCTGCGAGGTTTGGTGAGTGCGGGACTTTCTTCTTCTGAGTTTTGCCAGGCTTTTGTTAGTGTCAGAAACAGAGCTGGTAATTGTGGTTGTCGTTGCTGCCGGGTTAGTTTGCGGCAAGACAATAGTAGGCAGTAGAGAAAGCAGCATTCAGAGCAGCCATGGATTGGAAGTCGTTGCGCAAACCGAAATTGCTGGAGCTTGCAAGAGAGTTGGGTCTGGATGTCTCAGACAAACTCAGAAAACCAGAACTGCTAAGGGCTATTCTTGAGTTAGAAGCTGAGGATGACGAGCTGTCGGAATGCCTTGAGACCATTGAGGAGAGGAAGACGCAAAAAGAGCTAAAAGAGAAAGGAAATGAGGAGCGCGACCGTCAACACGCTTTGGAAATGAAGCGTCTCGAGATAGAGATGGAACGCGCTCGTAATGGAAGTCAGGCACACGGTGCAGGAGAACGAGTATCGTTCAAAATGACTGACCTGATGCGGCCGTTTAAGCTTGGAGAGGACATTGGTTTGTTCCTGGTTAACTTTGAGCGAACGTGCGAGAGGCAGGGGTTCTCTCGGGAAACGTGGCCACAGCGCTTGCTCACTTTGTTACCCGGCGAGGCGGCCGACGTAGTAGCTCGCTTGAATAGAGAGGAGGCAGAGGATTTCGACAAAGTGAAATCGAGTCTGCTAAAAAAGTACAGGCTGTCAGCGGAGGCGTTCCGTCGGAAGTTTCGGGAAAATGAGAAAGGCAGAAGTGAGTCATATACAGAGTTTGACTACAGGCTTATGTCAAACATGCAGGAGTGGCTCAAAGAAGAGAAAGCGTTTGGTGACCACGAGAAAGTTCTGCAGTGTTTCGGGCTAGAACAGTTTTATAGTCGGTTACCTGAGAACGTGCGGTACTGGGTCTTGGATAGGCCAGACGTTAGTACGGTGGCTAGAGCCGCTGAGCTAGCCGAGGAGCTTGTGACGCGTCGGGCTCGCGGAGCTAAGGATGGTCAAAAGGGTGAATTTGGCTCCAAGTTTGAGAGGCCGAAGTTCACACCCATGAGAGCAAGGGGGAACACACGTAGTGCGGATGCGAGTGAAAGCAGTCCGACCGAACCTAAGGAGACGGCGGCAGCCGAAGCCGAACGCAGAAAGCGGTTCGAGACGAGGCAAGCGCGCGTTTGTTATACGTGCCAGAAGCCGGGTCACTTTTCGGCGCAGTGTCCGGAAACAAAAACAAAAGTCGTGTTTTTGTCATTATGCAGCACTGACGAGAACATGAAGCTTCTCGAGCCTTACATGCGAGACCTCCTCGTGAACGGGAAAGAGTGCCGAGTGCTTCGCGATTCCGCAGCTACGATGGATGTAGTTCACCCCTCTTACGTAGAACCCGATATGTTCACCGGCGAGGGCGCATGGATCAAGCAAGCCGTGGAAGCTCATAGCGTGTGTCTGCCCGTAGCAAAAGTGCTTATTGAAGGACCTTTCGGAGCGCTTGAGACGGAGGCCGCAGTGTCATCTATGCTGCCCCCCCAGTACCCGTACCTATTTTCGAACAGGTCCGATCACCTCCTGCGCGAGAAAGGGCTTTTGTTTGGTGAGGCTAGCGTTCAGGCCTTAACCAGATCAAAGGTTCGGGAGCTCGCTGCAAAGGCGGTAGTTGCGGGGCCGACGTTGTCGAACAATGAGAAAGGATCAGAGGCGCAGCAAGCTGATATTCAGAGCACGTCCGAACTGAATAAAATTGAGCCTGTAGCGTTGAAGGCACCAGATACTGGAGAGGAAATGCCCGACACGGGAAAGTTAGAAGAGCTATCTGCAGATTTGCTCATCGCGCCTACGTCAGACGGACTTAATAGGTTGCTAAAAGTCAGCCGGGCGGCTTTGATAGCCGAGCAAAAGAAGGATGGCAGCCTAGAAAACATACGCTGCATTGTCAAGGAAGGTATCGCCAAGAAAAATGCTCGCTTTGTGGAAAGAGGTGGGGTCCTGTACCGGAAGTATCTAGACCGCAGGGGAGTGGAGTTCGATCAGCTGATCGTGCCTCAGTGCTACCGTCAGGATCTGTTGCGCTTGTCGCATGGGGGTTCGTGGTCCGGACACCTAGGAGTTAAGAAAACTAAGGACCGTCTCTTGCAAGAGTACTATTGGCCAGGGTGTTTTCGGGACGCAGACCACTTTGTGAGGACATGTGACACCTGTCAGCGGGTGGGCAAACCAGGGGACAAATCGAGGGTGCCGTTGAAGTTGGTACCTATCATTACGGAGCCTTTTAGACGGCTCGTTATTGATACAGTGGGACCTCTGCCGGTAACAGCCACGGGGTACAGACACATTTTGACTGTGATCTGCCCAGCGACAAAGTTCCCTGAAGCAGTGCCGCTTAAAGAACTCAGCTCAGTTGAGATAGTCAATGCACTACTGTCGATATTTGCGCGAGTTGGTTTTCCTGCGGAAATCCAATCAGATCAGGGCACAGTCTTTACTAGCGCTTTGACGACAGCCTTTCTCGAAAGGTGCGGGGTAAAGCTGTTACACAGCTCAGTGTACCACCCACAGTCGAATTCCGTTGAGAAGCTCCACTCCGTCATGAAGCGCGTGTTGAGAGCATTGTGTTTTGAACAACAAACTGACTGGGAGCTGTGTCTGCCTGGGGTGATGTTTGCATTAAGGACTTCGCCGCATGCGGCTACGGGGTTTTCGCCAGCTGAGCTGGTGTACGGTCGCTCGCTGCGGTCTCCGCTTCGCATGCTTCGAGAATCGTGGGAAGGCAGGGGCGACGACCCAGTCGTGGTGGAGTACGTGCTTAGGCTCCTCGAACGCTTAAGAAGGGCACAGGAGTTGTCAGGTGAAGCAATGGCAAAGGCCCAGCAGAGGGCCAAGGTTTATTATGATCGGACAGCCAGGGCCCGTCGTTTTGAGGTGGGCGATGAGGTCATGATATTGCGCACGTCGCTAAAGAACAAACTCGACGTGCAGTGGGAGGGCCCAGCACGGATTGTTCAAAAACTGTCGGACGTTAACTACGTGGTGAGTCTGCCAGGAAAGCGGAAAGCACAGCAAGTTTACCACTGTAATCTGCTCAAACCCTATAAACAACGGGAAGCAGTGGTGTGCATGATGGTAAACGTTCCCGAAGAGCTTCCGGTCGAGCTTCCGGGACTAGGCTCAGTGACGAACAGGAAAGACACCGATCAAGTCATTAGTGACTTAATCAGTAAAGCATCGCTGTCGCCTGAGCAGAAAACCGAACTACACCAGCTCTTACAAGAGTTTCAAGGTCTGTTCTCTGAGAGGCCTGGTAGGACTTCTGTCCTTACTCATGACATAGAACTTACCTCCCCAGAGCCAGTACGATCCAAGGCGTACCGGGTGTCACCCCGCCAGAGCGATATTATGGAGGCTGAGGTAAAGAAAATGCTACAGCTCGGTGTTATTGAGGCGGGTGAGAGTGATTATAGCTCCCCTTTGATTTTAGTTGAGGTACCGGGCAAGGAACCTCGTCCTTGCGTCGACTACCGCAGGCTTAATTCCATCACTAAGGATCAAATTTATCCGATCCCTAACATCGAGGAGCGCCTTGAGAGAGTGAGTAGCGCTCAGTTTATTTCCACCCTAGATCTTGTCAGGGGTTATTGGCAGGTTCCACTTACAGAAGAGGCTAGTAGGTATGCGGCGTTCATTTCACCAATGGGGACATTCCGTCCTAAAGTTTTGAGTTTTGGTTTGAGGAACGCGTCATACTGCTTTTCAAGCCTCATGGATAAAGTGTTGCGGGGAAAGCAAGAATTCGCTTTACGGTATCTAGACGACGTAGCGATATTCTCCGCATCCTGGCCTGAGCATATGGCCCACTTGCGGGCAGTGCTAACCCGCCTGCGCGATGCGGGCTTGACAGTCAAGGCTCCCAAGTGCCAGTTAGCACAGGCCGAGGTTGTCTACCTCGGTCCGTGATTGGACGGGGTCGTCGCCGCCCCTCTGAAATAAAGGTGGCCGCTGTGCGAGACTTCCCGCAACCGCGCATGAAGACTGATATTCGGTCGTTCTTAGGTGTCGCCGGCTACTATCAGAGGTACATCCCCAGGTACTCTGATATCGCGGCTCCCCTGACGGATGCTCTAAGAAAAACAGAGCCCCAAACAGTCGTCTGGGACGAGACAAAGGAAAGAGCTTTTAGCGCCCTAAAGAGCGCCCTAACAAGCCAGCCTGTGCTACGATCGCCAGACTACACAAAAGGGTTCGTTGTTCAGTGCGATGCTAGTGAGCGAGGCATGGGCGTTGTACTGTGCCAACGGGAAAATGGAGAAGTGGAACACCCCGTCCTGTATGCTAGTCGTAAGCTGACCAGTCGTGAGCAGGCGTACAGCGCCACCGAGAAAGAGTGTGCGTGTCTCGTGTGGGTCGTTCAGAAATTGTCATGCTACCTAGCCGGCTCGAGGTTTATCATTGAGACGGATCACTGCCCTCTCCAATGGCTGCAGACCATCTCTCCCAAAAATGGCCGCCTCCTGCGCTGGAGCCTCGCTTTGCAACAATATTCCTTTGAGGTGCGTTACAAAAAGGGGAGTCTCAACGGTAACGCCGATGGCTTAAGTCGAAGCCCCTAACGTAAGAATCAGCCTCAAAGTTATTTGTTACTGATGTTTTTCTTCCTGAGGCAGGATTTTTAACATATTGCTTTTGTGTAGTGTTTCAAAGTGATGACGTGCTTTCTAGTGCAATTTTCCAATTTGTGGACGTGTTCTGGGTGCTGCTAGACTACTGTAAGGAACTAGGCAGTAGTATAAAAGGGGAAAGAGCCTGGCATGGCTTAGTGAGGGTTGTTTCGTGCTTGCTGACTGAGCGGTTGAGTTTCGGCGTAGTTCTAACGCTTGCCGGGAACAAGAACAAAACTGTCAACTCTCCCGAAGTGACTTTGCAGTGTCCTGTGTGAACCTGAACGAGAGAACGAGGCCTTCTCTGTGCGCTGCGCTCAAGAAACGCCGAAGGACGCCCGACTTCGGTTATGAGCATCATCGAGCGACATCCCTCCGGACAGCGGATGCAGTCCCCTGACCATCGGGATCTCCTTCCCCCGGCGGGGCGGTCTGTTACGTTTCGCCTACAACGCGCGGTATAGCCGGCGCGGATGCAACGGACGCCGGGGCTTCGTTCAAAGCGGCGGACATTTTGGCCCGTTCAGCGCCGCCGATACGCCTCCCCGCCAAGCGCGTCCAGGCATGTTTCGATGCCACGTGTCTTCAAGTGTGCGTGTGTGTGTGTGTGCATAGTGGTGCCCACGCTTGTCAAAGCGCGCCAGCCGGGGAGAGGAACTCCCCAAGTGTGAAGCGAGGAGGTCTGTCCGGCGCCAGCCCGGCGGATGCGTCACTCCACTCGTCTCAACGTGTCTCTCAGCCTGTCCGTGCCCCGCCGTCACGTGGCCTCGTCACGAGGCCTTCCTCTTGCCCTCAACTCCGAGAGTATAAGAGGAGCTGCCCACGGACGCCAAGAGAGAGGCTCCGATTTCTTCTGTAGAGTAACGTGCTCTCCCGTCTCTCCACTTCGGTCGACCTGACCGCCCGCTCTTTTGCGATGCTAGAATAAACAAGTTGTTCTGTTACCAGTCGACTCATGCTTTGCCGGGACCTTCGGATGCTTCCAGTTGTGCCCCAGGCCGCCAGGCCAACGCTACCCTTGGGGCTTGCGACCCATTTGCAACAACTCGTGCTAGCGGTGCGATTGCAATAACGGGAGTCAGCGCCGAGATTCCAACAGCACCATTTAAGGGTCAAGCTAATGCTAAACACAAACTGTTTTAAAGGACTATGGCTTTATGAATACGGCCCCAGCATTTTCAGTTTTGTATTCTGAATCTTGGCATCACTGGCCATCATGTTTGGGGGGATGTGAATCCAAGAAAGAGAGATGAAGAGGAAAGGTACGGAGGTTAACCAGATATTAGTCCCCGGTTTGCTACCCTACACTGGGGTTGGGAGATAGGGATTATAAAGAGGACAGAGAAGAAAGGGTTAAAAAATAATAATAAAGCGAAAATAAAAAAAATGCACACACATACACACACACGAAGAGCGTTCCAGTTAGAAACGTTAGAAATCGCAAGAAGCTCAGTAGCGCTTGCACGGCCTCCCTCTGTGACGTTAGGTCCTGGCGATGGTGTAGAATTCCTTCTTCTGACAGTTGTCGGTCGTCCAGCTGGTTGAGTTCGTGGCGAAGGGATTCCCTCTGTGGACTGTACTGCAGGCAGTCGCACAGAATATGGCCAATTTATTCTTTATGGCCGCAGTGGTCCCAGGTGTCGGTGTCGGCCATCCCTATGCGGAACACATAGGCTTTGGTAAAAGCAACGGTGAATCTGGGCGTTCTTATATAATGTACGAGATGCCTCGTGTTTGGAGAACACGAATACTGTTTTTGCTAAAGAAAAGTACACTATCTGTTCAGGAGGCACGTATGTTACGCTTTACGCGTATAACAAAAAGGCGTTCGCTAGTGGCAGAAGCATGAACGGTTAAAATAAATTATGGGGTTTTACATGCCAAAACCACTTTCTGATTATGAAGCACGCCGTAATGGAGGACTCCGCAAATTTCGACCCACCTGGGGTTCCTTACCGTGCACTTAAATACACGGGTGTTTTCGCATTTCGCCCCCATCGAAATGCGGTCGCCGTGGCCGGGGTTCGATCCCGCGACCTCGTGCTCAGCAGCCCAACACCATAGCCACTGAGCAACCACGGCGGGTAAGCATGAACGATGTTTAATCACCTAAAATCACTTGCCGTACATTGACGCGTCCGGCACTTCTCCTTTAAAGCGCCCTCTCGGTATGCTTTGTAGAGGTTCTACTACCTCTAAATTGTTGCGTGCGGCCGCTGGCATATTGCATAACGTAGGCATAATGCAAAAATAACGGTGCGCATTAACCCTTTCTGGTCCAGTACTACTCCTTGGAACTGCGTTTTCTTTTTCAGGAAATATCTTAAATCGAGAACTAAAAAAAAAAAAATTCTGAGAAGTAGGGACGTCAGCAATGGTAATTACAAACTTTGTCGCCTTTAGGCCAGCGATAAATATGGCGCGCCTTGACATTTCGCAAATGTCCATCACGTGGAGCTTAGGCCTCCAGACTCTATATTTCTAGCCTGCTGCCTAATGCGTATAACCAGCCTTGGATGACACAAAAATGCTTTTCAAATAGTTTCACACCGTAATAATTGGGAATTGTGAACTCTGAAGAAGCATATGCTGCTTCTTTTTGCCAGTTCATGATAAAAATTTCGATTCAATGCAAGAAAACGCTAGTGGAAATTTTCCTTTTTTCATTTTCCGACAATTTTTGTCGTTTAGACCAAATAATAAACACGAATTGACACCAATCACATTATTAAACAAAAAACTTGCACCAGAACGCATTTTACGTGCATTAAACAGAAATATAATGTGAACTGTAGTAGTAAATTATCGTTCTGCAATATAAAGAACAATGGTCTTAACGGGAGCGGAGGATTGGTAAGCAAGAAAAGAAGCAAAAACGAAATACAAGTAGCAGCGCCGCTTTCAAGTTGCCGCATCGCTCCACCGTGATGTCATAAGTGTTTACGCGTTTTCTTGAGAACTAGTTAATTGTTTATCAATAGAGATGAACTAAAGCGTATTTAAATACAGCCATAAATAAAAATTAGCAAGCTTCAAGAAATTTATGCCGGCTACAGCAGCCACAATATACGCAAAAAGAAACAAACAAACAAAAAGAACGACATCGCACTGACGTGCCCGCACTAGGAATGTTAAGAAGGCAGGCGATTACATTAAGCGTCAATGAATAATCTTGAGCGGCTGGAACGAGTACTGTGCTTGGAAAGGTAATTCTTATCAGTGGCTGCTCTGCACAAAAAAAAAAGGATTCTGACAATATCGCAGTAAGGACGCTTGGAAGGTAAACTTGGAAGTAGTGACCAATGCTCCGACGAAGGCTAGTCCGCCAAGCGGAAGGTAATAAAATCAATATTTCTTTGCCATCGTCGATTCCTGCACGTTATCTCGCGCCAACTTTTCACGCGCTGCTAAATCTGCTGTCAAAACTATGCTCTCAGTGTATCGGCACGTGAAAAACAGCAGAGCCATTTCGGTCTCCCTGTCTTATCCTTTGTGCCACATTTGAGCTGGCATTAAAAGGCTAGCGAAATTTGAACGACATAGCGACAGCGGCACATGCCCTTGTGAACTGGGCTCGCGTCGAGGACAATATTTGATGAGTACGCAGCCATACGAGTGCGTCACCTGCGCGTCTCCCCACGCGGCTCACCTCTGTCAGAATCCTCGTTTGAAGTGAGCGCAGAAGCACAACGATGTTTTTAGTAAAAAAGTCAAACACCCAGAAATATTATTCTGAGGTTTATATTATTCAACTCGAAGAGCAAGCACGTGTCGTTCCAGCACCTTTGTTAAGTGCTATTTCAAATGGCTGATGCAAAGATAGAGTGTATAAGCGCGACTGAACGAGGACGTA
Source organism: Dermacentor andersoni (assembly GCF_023375885.2). Lineage (NCBI taxonomy): Eukaryota > Metazoa > Arthropoda > Arachnida > Ixodida > Ixodidae > Dermacentor > Dermacentor andersoni. The sequence continues at coordinate 79,568,230 of NC_092817.1, forward strand.
GAAAGAAACAGATACACAGAGACAGCGCTTGGTGCAAAGAGATACTTGAGCACTGTCTTGCTTTTCTTTAAATGGTCCTGAGATGTTTACTTAATTCATCATAGTGCCCTTACGCTGTTTTCTTTGGCTTCTTCATGTTGTTATTACTGTAGTTAAATAAATAGTTACGGTAACTGCACTAAGCATTCAGCTATTTCAATAAATCGTGTTGTTAAGGGCGTATACTCTTGTGCTGCATTGCTATGTCTGTCACGCTAAAAAACTCGCGGTACATTGAAGTATTTCTCTCTTTCGTTCAGTTTTGTTATAAAGTAAATATCTGAGGACGCATTCGCAAGCTTCACTTCTATACTGGGTGTCGCAGCTAACCTGAACAAAGCTCTGAAAAGGATTAATAAATTTGCGCGAACGAAACTTAAGAAATTATATGAGTATGAATTGAGTTTATCAAGCCCCAGTAAATTCTGTTGGTTGTACTCAACTGTGTACTTATCGATACTTACCGAATTCATATATTTATTTTGATAATCGACAAGCCATCAGATAAAAAGCTGCAAACAGCTATAAGAAACGTCGAACAGTAATGTTTCCAGCAAGGTACAATTACAGTGTTGACTTTTTAGAGCTAGAGAAATGGCGCAAAATACGAAAAAAGCGACACGAATACGCGCCCACATCCATCACAAAGCAGCGCACTCATACAAGGTCCCTGGGCATGTAAAGTATTACGATAGGCATTGCAACACAAAAGATAACGAGGCGAGAGCTCTTGTCACTCGTTCCGTGCCAACAGCATTTGTTCCTGTCATGGGAGGGGCGCAACAGATAAAGCGGTAACTCTGCAGCCTATATACATACTTTCGTGGGGTTTCCGAGCAAGCCTGCTTGATGGCACTGCTGTCTGGTGCAGGATAGGGTAGTCGATGGAGGCGGCGCTGACATCGAGGAACCATAGTACGAGAGGGCGTAATCACGTAGTATTTTTATTGTTTTTATTGAGATAGCAATTACATGCACTCTCCAGGCGAATTTTCGCCACCGTCATTAGAGTCGCTGTGGCGTTCCGTATAAAGTCCAAGTGCGATAAGTGTCGCGGCCGCGCGCCATATGCTGTAGGTGCGAGCGAAAGCTTGCGAAGGTGAGCCGAGAAGTATGGTGGCTCGATGCGGCAGTGTCTTCCCGCGTCCGCAAGGCAGGAAGGCGGAGAGGATGCGTGCCGTCTTCTCACGCGCGCAAAGGGGTGAGTGGAAAGATGTACGCGTGCTAGGAGGGGGGAGGGAGGACGGTTAGTGCGCATCTCGTCTTCAACTCCAGCTGCGGCGGTTGAGCGCGGCCGAGCGCGTCTTATCTTAAAGGAAATCTGCAGTGGGCTCGAAGGCTAGCCGGCCGAATGTAGCTGACGGTTTCGTGTGCGCTGTATTCTCTCGAGCCTAGCTGGCGTTTAAGGATGAGGCAGTACGGAGCAAAATTGTCATAATTGTCATAAATCGTCATAAATTGTCAAATTGTCGTTGTCATACCATCGTCGCCATGTCGCCGCGGTCGTGCCATGGTCATCAGTCCAGCTTCTTCACCCATTTTTCGTCATATCGTCGTCGTCAAGCCATCGTCACCATATAGTCACCTCGCGGTCCTCGTGTCGTAATCACCCTAGTGTCGTTATAGCATCGCTTAATTTATATAATCGACATCTCATTGTCGTCATGTCTTTGCCGCTATACCACCTTTGTTGTCCCATCCATATCATTCCTTCGTCATTTCATTGTCAATGCATCGGCGTTATACAGTCGTGAACATGCCGCCATGCTCATATTCGACCTTTGCAAGTGAATGCCATAGCAAAGAGCGATGATGTTGAAATATGTGATATATATGCGAACCAACAAAAGTCTGAGAATTACCACCACACGTGGTAAATAAAGGCGATACACTTTACAAATGTTATTCGCATTCCCGTCGATAGCCGTTGTGAGATGAGTTCTGCCGTTTGCAAGGTACAATATTTTGGTGGCCTGTCAGGCTACTCTTCGCACATGGTCTCATGTGGTTTTTTCGGCTGTTCCCAAAAATTGAAATGCACCTAAAAAAACACGCTTTCAAATTTGAGAGAACAGCGAGTGCAATGTGATGTCCGCTGTGGCAGCAGCTTCAAGAAGTTGACAGTGGTGGAATCTTTTGAGAAGGGGAAGGACCATGGTACTCGGTGAGTGGGAGCAGAGGGAAACTATCTTGAAGGGAATTAGGAGGAGGAGAGCACCAGGCGACGCTTCTTTCTTCTTATTTTTCAGGGAGCGTGGTTGGAACTTTTAGACAGAAATTGTACATATGCGAGCGCGCAAGTATTGCAACTTCGTCACGCAAAATTACTCATCTTTTTTAACCTTATTCCCGGTTAAATCACACACCAGTATACAGAGATGTAAGCCTAACGACATGCACAAGCTTTCCTAGCAGCTTTCAGCGGGATAAGCAAGACAACTATTTAAATTTGTCCACACCTATCTGTTTCTTCGTGTATACATATTTTGAAAGGTCGCGTTATTGTGTTTTAATTTTGGCACGTCTCCCTGTAGTCTAGGAGGTTTGGCACGTTTTCCGTCATGCTGCGTTAATGTACGAATTCGGCGTGCATGGTTAATAAGCTTTGACTTCGACAGCCTGTTTCTGTATTCTCTATTCAGAAAGCGGTATTCACAAAAGCTTTCTTGCGCAAAGCGCTTCCTTTCTTGCTGGCGTTTGGGCGCCAATACTCATGATACTCATAACCGTTACTAGAGATGTTTTCTGAATATCAGCCGGGTAGTACACATGAGGGCGAAGGCACAGAAATCCTTCTGGATCAGAACAGGGACGCGTAGGAGCGTCCTGATGGTATGCTTAGTGCAAATATGTAACAGAAAATTCACTGCAAGATGAAACAGCAAGCACGTAACTTCGACTATGGTACAAGCAAAGTTTTTCTACAAACAACAGCAGTCATACCAGCACTAAAGTGAAAGTGCACGGCTATGGCAGCCCTGGGGAGGTTGTCGCTATACATAAACACAGGCGGAGCGACCCCGTTCAACGAAGCTTGGTGGCCGCACGAACGAGCATATTCGGTGACCGTGCGAGCCTAGTCGACCGCGATTCGGGAGGAGCAGTGTGCATGAGCGGGCTGTTTATCGGGACGAGATACTTGTTATGCTGCGGCCAGGGTCACAGACCACGATGGCTTTCGCGGTGGCTTCGCTGTTCGGACGCGACGCCGATAAGGCGATCTACTTTGGTTGCTGTTGTTCTGCGTTTCCGCGCAAAAGAAGAGCGTTGTTTATGGCACGTGGCTTGTCTCTCGTAACTTATCTTTTCCATTAAGAAGCGCGAGAGACGCATGACGCGTTTCTCAACGTTCGCACGTAAAAGCGTGCCATGAATTTCCGAAACTACGTGCAGGCTACGCGGAGGTGGCGCTAGATGGAACCGAGTGTTCGTAGGAAAGCGTGAGAGAGGAATTACGGTTCAGTATACGCCTCATACATAACTCGCTTCGACGGTGGCAATACGTTGTGCCATTATATTGACTCAATGCAAAACACATTACCGTCGGGAGTCATCGTGAGATAGCTTTCGCTGCTTTTTTTTTTTCAGCTGTAAATTTCGAGCAACACGTTCCATTAAACTACATTCCTTCGGCAGTGCTTCTGTTGAACCTTTTGCCGTCATTGGTCGTATCGTAAGAAAATTTGCAGGTTTGCAAAAGCGTCCACCTCAGCCGCGTCAAAGGAATAGACAAGCGCTCTAGCGTTTTAAGTTAGCGCTTGTCTGTTGTCTCTACGTCCTGTCTAAGGTGGGCGCATTTAAAACCTGCAGTACAAACCCATTAGCCAAGCATTATTTTCTATTAAGCTGTTAACTGCAGCGCTTACTCACGCTTCTGTCTTCGGATTTCGCTGCATCTCTTGTATGAGGGGCTAAGTATAATTTTCAGCATCAAGGCAGAAGACTTTCCGAGGGGTGGTTCTTCACCACTCTAACCTAGTCTTCTCATAATGACCTTTCTGCCTGATTTATTTAGAAGGGACGTAAGCTAAAGGGCTGGCAGGTATAAAGTTCTAAAGATTTTTTTTGTAACGGCTTTGGGCGATGTGACTATGCAATCAATAGCTGCGCAGTAGAAGAATCTACCTTGTAGTTTGTCACATCTAGCGTCTCTAGAGGAAAAGCTCGTAGCATAGCAATGCTATCTCTTCCCTCAGTTATTAGAGAATGAACTTCAACTCCTGTTACTCATACTTTAGCACGGAGCCTTCTTTCATGGCTGCTGCTTAAAATCATGCACTCTTTAGCTGTACGGCGTAGCCCACAACATTGCTTTACTACGGGGAAGCTTACACGCCGCATACCTTTTAAAAAATTATGGGGTTTGACGGGCCGAAACCTTTTCTGATTATGAGGCACGCCGTAGTGCAGGGCTCCGGAAATTTTGACCACCTGGGGTTCCTTAACAAGCACCTAAATCTAAGTACACAGGTGTTTTCGCATTTCACCCCCATCGAAATGAGGCCGCCTGAGCCGGGATTCGATCCCGCGACCTCCTCCTCAGCAGGCCAACGCCATAGCCACTGAGCAACCACGGTGGGTGCATGCCTTTAGCTTTTACGCAGCATCCCGGCACCTTCAGCAGCCGCAAAGCTTCAGCTTCTCTGATCGATCTTTTTAAAAGAACGATATTTTTTTTTACTAATTCATAAAACGCCGATTTGGGTTCCGCTTGGCGAGGAGTAGAATTAGAGCGCTGGTATTTTATTCCCAAGGTCGTTTGTTGGAACCCTCATCTAGGCCACTACATTTTTCAGGCTTAAAGTGGCGCCTTAAACGGGTAACAAGAAAGAAAAATTCGGAGAATTGTCTACTAATGCGCACTCACCCTCTATTGTCATGCGACTGTCCGCTGGAGGCACCTTGCGTGTATTCGCGGTCTTCTTACACGCTCGGAAAAACGCTCTTATGTAGCACATGTTGAGCAACAGAAAGCTGTGTAGACAGTTTTTCATGTTGCTCTATAATTTTCTCATTGACACTTTTTATCTAAATATATCATTTGAGAAGTTCATAAATACATTAAGAGTAATTATGTAATTAGCCGGCATGCAAAAAAATAATCTGACGATCTCCAAATGACGGCAAGCAACATTACCTTGGTTCTGTCCAGCTCCGTGGCATTTGCATATTCTTAAATATTGGTGCATGATAGTTGAGACACCCTGTATAGGCACAATGGACTGAAACAGGTATTCATCAGACATAAAATATGATGATGATGATGATGATGATGATGATTACCTATGAACCACATCTTAAGCCATATCTCGTGCTCACACCAAAACGGTGGGGCCCCGACACGGGGAAAAGAATAGTCATGTATCTCTAATCCGGCCTCTATTCATGAGTAATAATTACGTCAGCGTCTTCTGCGATGAAGGAACAGTGCAAGGACTCTCTAACGATGCCAGCGGCCGAAACATTTCTTTAAGACGAAAGCCTTAGACGGCTCATGGGACCAAAAATCTGATATCCGGCGTAATGGCACCTAGATTCATGGAGCCAAACCGTCTAACTTTGGTGGCGTCGAACCCACGACCTTTGGTGTCAATTAGGGCGAGTTAGGCCACGAATTTCTATATAAGAAAGCGTGAAGCCGACGCGAAGAAGAAGCGTCAGCGGTGATCATTGAGGCAAAGTTAATTAAAATACAGGTAATTAATTACCAGTTAATTAAGGTACTTGAGCCAACAACCTTTGGTGGGAGTTGAACTGATTTGGAGATATGCACGAACCGGCCACATCTCCATGTTGGATTGCAATCGCCGCCGCGAACGTCGAGTGTCTTACCCACGACCTCTGTAGGGAGTCAAACCCACGAATTTTGATGTTAATTACAGTGAAATTAAGGCACTCGAACCAGTCGAACCCCGACCTTTGGTTGTAGTCGCACCCACGACCTGTGGGAATAATTAAGGCAAAGTTAATTAAGGTTCAGTTAAAACGGTAGTGTTAATTAACGCACTCGTGCCCATGACATTTGGTGGGAGTCGAACTCACTTGGAGATGTGGGTGAACCGGCCCACAGTTCGATTCCGATTGACAGCGTGAAGGGCCAGAGTCGAACCCACTACCTTTGATGCTCATTAAGGCGAAGTTAATTAAGGCCCGGCTTATTAAGATATATTTAATTAAGGCACTCCAACCAGCGACCTTTGGTGGGAGAGACCAAGTAATAGGAAGTAGCAACGCATTAGAACGAAAATATCAAGTACTGTAATGAATGTCTGGTGAGCGGCAGGCTCACGAGAGATTAACATTTAGCATACCCCAAAAAGACATTCAAGCTCTTTAGCGTATGCTAAAGTGGCTCAACTATTGTGAATACGGTAACTTGGTTTCTAATCTTTATTTTTATTAGGTCATCCAATGAAGTTTCTGTGGAGCAGATGCGAAATTACAAGAATGGGGAGCTATAAACATACGCCGTAACGCCACTTATATAGAGCTGAAGATTTGAGTTTCCATGCAGTGCAGGATAGCAGCTGGTTATTATCACGGGTCATTTCCTTGTTTTTTTTTTTTCAGTCCAATAGTTATTTATTTCTAGGTACTCTTGCCTAGATATTGTGCAAACTCCCATGCACAAGAATTTAATAACTTAATTATTGTTTGCATGCATTTTGAAAACAATGCTACGGCTCAGAAAGACGGCGTAGGAATAAAATAAATTTGGGGGAGGGGGGATTCGGGCGGGCGGCACTTTGCATTGCTATTTGCTCACGCGGAGTTTTGATAGGAACCTGAGTCTCCGAACAGGGGGCTTTTGGCACATGCTTATGCATTCCACACTTATTGGTATGGTGGCGCTAGGAGTGGGTACGAGTTTTCCCATCGGGGTGCGGGCAAACATAACCTCTGGACTGGCGTACGCTCGCGGATGCACATATGCAGTCGATGTCTCTTGCGCTTTCGAGCAGGCGGTTACGATGAATCGCAGCAACTGAGAAGTTATTTTGGTGAAGTCCTGCGAGCTTTCGTTGGTAACGTTTACAGAAATTGAAGCCTGCACTTTGACGGCACCAGTCCGTTGCCGCTCAACCTTCAAGGTAAGAGAACGTACATGTGAAATACCCTCCCATATCAGCGGTTGAAGCGTAGCTTCACAGGAGCTTTGATCTATCGCGCATAACTTCTGAAACAGATATCGAACCAAGCCCTTCCAATCACAACCAGCATTAAAGTTTTCTGTTGGGCACTGGCCTCGCTGCGGCAGGTAATCATTGCTGAGGCGGGCATACAAATGTGTAGATATAAAAAAGAAGTAGTTGAGAAATAAATGTGTGGCATAAATTTATAACATCAAAGCCGCGGTGGATGTGTATGCTTACGATACCTCCGTGCTTCCTTTTGCGGGGACCTCGCAGATGTAAGCGCCTACGTGTCAGAGAAGCTTACAGAAAAGTTCTTTATGCCAGCGCTTTCCTGTGGAGCAGTTCGTGAAGTTCTGATGGTGGCTTCTATACTCCCGCAATTCCCTTATCCGTCAACATCACTGCCCAAGCAACAGGCAGGTTCCAGCTAACAACCTTGTACGCAACTATAACGAAATACAGCATATCTCGTGTTTTCTGCATAAATGTCTTTATCGGTGTTTTTCTGCAGGCCAGAAAATACAATGCCAGGAAAAATCTTCTGAACATTACGTCTTATTACAACGGTGTCTGGAGCGGAAAATAATTATATAGGAACTCCATAAATTCATCGTGCACACTAATATGACCCTTCCCTCTCATCTTTATCTTAGGCTAAGCTATGGATATGGTAATTTTCCTTGAACGACGCTGATATATTTGCTCTCGTTTAATACCTCATATTGAGCAGTTTTTGGCTAAATTATGCTCTCACCGTCTGTATTACAATTTTCTCCTCCTTTCTTCCCCGTGGCTTCTTGTTTTATTTCTATATATTAATAAAACGCGCGTGCCGCTCCATGCTATACGCAGCTATAAAACTTCGGCGACGAGTCCTGCACTAAGTGACCTGTGCAACCGCAGTCTAATAGCGATATTACGGACCTCCGCTTTCAGTGTCCGGGGGAAATTTCCGGGAAGCTATGCTGATCATTTGTCCCCTCTATTACCGACCCGGCACTTCATTAGGCCGGCGCCCACGACAACGCACTTCAGTATTTTATTGAATACATGACCATGCATTACGTTTCAGAGCTATGTGAAATGGGCTTGCTTTCTTACAGAAAGGAGGTAGTGCGCTTGAAAGGGCACGTTCCCTAAGTGTCAAGAACAACGGCACACATACACGTACAAAAATATTTCCTTCTATTCCCGGAAAAACGTCGAGAATGCCTATTTGTAAGCGGGTGTGTGTGTTCACCCACTTGACGGTGCCGGCTTCACAGCTACGAAAACATTGCGTCTGCCTCTGCACGCCCACGTGAACGTGAAAAACGGATTTAGGATGACCTCCGCAATTTTAAGCCTAGATTTTAGACGGCGTAGGCGGTGCACAAGCACTTCTACGAACGTCGCGCAAACACCCAACTGCGGAGGTAAGGCAGCGCTGTCCGTCTCGGTCTCTTCGAGGCCGGCGTCAAAACACGCAGAAATAGGCGACGTTCAATTTACCCTAGAAAACTTCCCAGCCGAGTGTTGGGATGGGCAGCGAGTCTTCTTTCTTGCCTTGCAGCTCTTCTGGTTCGCTCTTGCTCCCTTCGTACAGAGGGAACTCGTTGGAGGAAAAGGTCTTATTGGATCGCCTCGTGGGGAAGTGCGCCGCAGAAAGCGAAAACGCTGTCCTTCCTGCCAATTCGACGTCGTGGTCGACTGAAACGGAAAACTATTATGAAAAAGAAAAGTATTTACTGCATAACTTCACAAATCTTAAGAGATATAGGATTACGTTAGCGGTGGTCGTAGTGCGCAAGCGGGTTAAGCGCAATCTGCTTCATTGAGCACCAACTTTAACGTCGTTGGCATCCTTGCAAAGCATTAGGAAAAGCAGAAGGTGCTCCCAGACATGTCCGCAGGCTATATATGGCACGTGGACATATCTTTTGTCGGTGCTTTATTCGCAGACAGCTGGCGCACGAAGAAGAAAAAAAGGTTATCTACAGCAAGGACGTTCAGCAGCTTTATTGTGAAAATGGAGAAATGCCGTACTAGCATATAGACTTGGATGATTTTGTTGGACATTTGTATTGATTACTGAGATCATGGCTGCTATAAAATCAGCACTTCGACACCTTCAACGCCATTGCGTTGAAATCGACCTTATGGTTGTGCGAGCCTATGATCTTCTATTGCATTAGTCATTGCATGGTCCATAGGTCTTTCATGAGCTTGACGAAGAGCAATTATTTGTCGATACGTATACAAAAGAACGCAGCTTGAACATGTCTGTGTAGCTTTCAGGATTGCTTTTGTAGTGCCAGCCAGACAGGTTCGTTTTTTTTTTGTTGTTAAACATAGCGTATTGTTTAAAAGAAAAGCTTTCTTTGCCTTCGCCCCAATGATTAAGGGCACCGGCTACTGTCTTGCCGAGTAGACAAAGACTCGGGACGCTTGGCATGTTCCGTTTGGTACGTGCTCCAATAGGTACTTGGGCCACAAGGTGCGTGACACTGGATATGTACCGCTTCTTAACCAATCCCAAAAACGGATATGTGCCTCTGGGACACAAGGGAAATACAATCCATAAATATACTTAGATGTTTGTCATACTTTTCTGTCAACAGATCTTCCATCAACATGCTCTCCTCGAAAAGCATAATACATCGCCTTCACCCTCGTATCTCAAGCAGCTAATGGTGTGGATGCTGTGCTCGTGTTATACGCTACTATTGTTGCCCCGCAAAGTTAGAAGTTTCCTGACATTTATATTCTATAGCGTGTGCCTGGAATATAAATGTCAAAGAAAGGATACTAATCGTTATGCGAACAAAATATCTAGAACGAATGACTTTTTGAAGATACTGTGAAGCCACGACCGACGTAGACATCGGTTCGACAAACGGCGGCGATCGCTTAAAACAATTTTCATGCACTCTTTCAACCTCCATACTTCACGTGTCCCAAATCTCTCTACCGTGCTGACGCTTGCATGTCTATTAAGATTTACAGCAAGTACCTCTGTAGTAAACTGGTCAACTACTGTCACATAGTGTAAAGTTCTACGACGATTCACCTGGTGTGTATATATATATATATATATATATATATATATATATATATATATATATATATATATATATATATATATATACACGCTCTGTTTAAATTTGTTCAAGTCTACGTATTAACTGTCGTCTGCGCGATCAATCTTGACGCAGATGTTTGCAGAACTCTCCGCGCTATGCTTGCGACACCTGCGGCTGCGAAGAGACGATCGCGCACCTCCTCTGTGACTGTCCACGTTACAATGTGCAAAGAAAAGTGCTCGTGACCGTGCTCGAAAAACTGGACAATCGCCCCTTCACAGAAGAGAAAGTTCTAGGACACTGGTCCAGACGGGTTTCAGCACTCAAGGCCTTAAGGGCCTTGCTCAAGTTCTTAAGGACATGTGAATTGTGCGAACGACTTTAACTATTGTTGCGCGTAACATCGCGTTACTGTGTGCATTTTTCTTGTTTTTTTTTTCTTCTCTCTTCCTTCTCCTTTTATTCCTTTTACCCCTTTCCCCAGCACAGGGTAGCCAGCCGGTATTTACACTGGCTAACCTCCCTGTCTTACCTTCCCTTTTGTCTCTCTCTCTCTCTCTCTCCGTGCTAACATCGTCACCACTAATGTCTTATTCAAATGGCTTAACATTGTTCTGGCTATGAAGCACGCACACCAGACCCTTAATTTTGCTAAAGGACTCTGAAAGAAGTCAACGTTTCTTTTTGTTTGCTTGTTTGTTTCTTTCTTTCTTTTTGTAATTCCAGAAGCAACTCATGAGTGCTATTCCCAGGAAATTAAAAGAGCCATTATTCGACCTACTCCAGTAATAGTTATTGCATGGCGCTCTGCAGCGTTTCCCCCTCACTAAAGTTCTTACTATCTAGCGCTGCCTCTCGCTCAACTCTCTCACGATGCGCTATTTGCCTATGCAATTGGCCTATATCACGACGAATACCAGAGTGTGCCATATTCTGTAAAGATGCAAACGAACTGCTTTGCACATATAGCAGATATACGAAGGAGTTGATACTGTCAGGAGGCGTCAAAATAAATAGGCAGCATAATATGTTCGCAGTTTCATGATCCGAATATTGTCCCTTTTCACGTATAAAAAAAAGAACAAACGAAAAGCGCGATATTTCGGTATTACCACTTCACTTTCTGTATTATTGCCGCATACCTTCTTTCCCTGTCTCTGTTTCTGTCTCTTTCTCCCTCATATTTTTTTTTCTAGGAAAGGGCGTATCGCAACGCTAGCTGCTTTCAATCTCATCTCGTTGCGCACGTAAATAACTGCTTGCTCGCGTTAGGAGTACCTTGACTTTACGACATCCAGGGTGTCCCAGCCTTCATATCAAACATCTGTATCAGAAACTGGAGCGATAAAAAATTAAAGCACGCGCGTGAAATTGCTGCGACACGCCACCTCTGGAGAGATCTCCGCTTCCCCGAAACGAAAGCGAGCATTGCCTGCTCGCTCCGAACTCCGAGTAGGACCGGCAGTAACCGCAAGCAGCACTCGCGCCTCACGTGCAAGCAAGTAGAGCAAAAGGAGCAGTACGAGCGCAGCCTCACCATATAGTTGATGGCAGAAGTCGCCGACGGCCCACCGCCACTTCTGTTTCCTCATTTCAGCGGGCCACCGCCGAATGCGAAGAGACGACGCCCCTCGGGGACTTTGCGCGCGGCGTGCTCTCCTCGCTTACGCGCTCGCTCACTTTTCTGCGACTCAATTGAGCCTCTAAATCGGTACAGCGCTGTCGGAGCTGTGGCTGAGAAAGGCGTGTCGTGAGGTCCAAGTGGTGCTGCCGACTTTCCTGGTAAACTAGCACAACCGTACGTGGGTTAGTTAAAGCCGAATTGTCTTACTCACTAGCGGGCCGTGTTTGTTGAGCGTTTTCAAGCCAGATTTCTTTCCTGAAATTCTGCAGTAGGATTAAAACGAAACAAAGCGCTTCTTTAACACTAACGTATCTGAACTTGTGCTCGAAGATCTTTGAAAGATAATAAATACTTTTAAACCAGTATAGTTAAGACGGAGTGCAGTCAAAACGTCCTAAGCAGCAGCGTTCACCATACCTATATAGCCGCTTATATATGATGAACGTGAGTCGAAACGTCAGAACTTCCAGGTTGTTACCTACGTGATAGTAATTTAGTGTATTATGTACTTACTAGGTGACCCTAATTTCAAACCTAGCTCGACTTATGTGTAGTTGCCCTAAAGCATGCGATAAACGCGATCAGTGCTGATTGATTGATTGATTGATTGATTGATTGATTGATTGATTGATTGATTGATTGATTGATTGATTGATTGATTGATTGATTGATTGATTGATTGATTGATTGATTGAGTGAGTGAGTGAGTGAGTGAGTGAGTGAGTGAGTGAGTGAGTGAGTGAGTGAGTGAGTGAGTGAGTGAGTGAGTGAGTGAGTGAGTGAGTGAGTGAGTGAGTGGAGTCAGTTTCACAGCCCAAAGCATGAAATATAAACACGTGGGGAGAAATGTCGTAGGGTGGAGGGGTTATGGTTGCTTTGGAATATTTTCACCACCGGGGTTTCTTTACTCTGCACCGAAAGCACAGCACCCTACCGTTATTGTATTCCGCCCCCATGGGAATGCGGCTGCTGTAGCCGGCATTGACACCGAAGCCTCGTGTCTTGCAGCAGGAGTGACCCCTCTTGGCAGTAAATTTTAGTTAAAACCAAAGAATAATAGATTGCTAGCACTCACAGGTTGCATCACGGGGCAAAATGTCGTCTACGATTCTTTGTACCTCGAACCAGCGTGAGAAGGTTCCGTGCTATAGAGGCGACAAAGTCACTAATGTGGATATTCCATGTGCGCACTGATTGGCGAGTTTCAGCTTGTCCGCATCGACTTATTTCCCTTTGCAGAACACTGCTTTACTGAACACATGGATGGTAGCAGAGGTTAGTCGTCAAAGCTTTGACGCCTTGTCCAACTGCGACGCGTTAAAAGAATTCTTTTTTCATCTATATGGATATACTTATCAAAAGATTTTTTAAAGAAAGGTTAACGATTATATCTAAGCCGACGCTTCACAGCAGCAGTTACATATAATTTAGTGGTTCACCGCAATTAAGGTGGGTGCATGTTTTTAATTCTTTCGTTACAAAATGGCGCCGCCAACTCGAGCGTATGTCTCTCGAGTAGCCCAGTGTTTCGTAAACTTGAATACTCTTTGCAAACAAGCTAGAACTTTATATTGCCTTGAATGTTATTGAGCGCAGGATACTTGCGCCTTGCTCCGCGACATGATAACATGCGGCCTTCTATTAGACTTGATCACCTCGTTTTGTTTTCTTATCCATCTGTGTTTCATTTATGGTCTTCTATTATCCTTATTCATTTTGTCCTCTACACCTGCACAATGTGTCCAGTCGGTTGCACGCATGCAAACCTGTCTTCTCGCCTTCCTCCTGTTTCGCCTCGAGTCTCATTCATGGAGTTGCGCGTGCAGAGGAGGCCACTGTGGTTTACTAAGAACCTGTCGTATTCGACGATGCTTGCATGTCAAATGTTGCCGTATGGTACGCTGAGTGACGTCACACCTCGGCTGTACCTCCAGTCTCCTTCAAATCGCGGGAGCAGTGAGCCGGCACTGCGTGACTCTTCTTTACAGCGCGCCGCACTTTGCGCCAGCTTGGCGCACTTCCTTGCTGCGAAAGTACTGCACGGTTCTCGAAAGACAAAATCTCGCCTGGCCAAAGGTCCGTCGCAGTGACGGTCCGCGTGAGCGCGTTTCTTGCTCTTGTCTCATGGGAGTGCGGCCGCGGCTACGAGCGGGGAGCGTTATATAAAGACGAGGTCCTCGCTCGGTGACGACTTCTCTTTTCTCACCTCATACGTAATCATCTCCTTGCCTGGGCGGATATAGGAGGACGGGCGTTGTGAAAACTCCCTGTAATTCGCCCGCATATACCAAAGATTGCGAGGTGTAATCCACGCACCATTCAAGGCGCGGCGAGTGCCGACAATGCGCGGACGAGGCTCAAAGCTTTCGGAATCTACGCTCGACGAGAAAGTAACCACAGAAGAACAAATAAAGCTCGTCATTGCGTCCTCGTCTTATTTAAGGCGAGAAGTGAGCCAAGGTCGCCGCGACGGGAGAGAAAGGTTCTGCGCCAAGCGCATTTCGTTAAGTGATCTGCACAGAATTATAGTCTTGAGGGACAAGCGGAGTCCGTGGTTCGTACACGTTGGATTTCAGTAAGTGTCAACAATCGAGGTTTTCGAGTCAATATGAAATGTATGCAAGAAAAAAAAGAAGAAAGAAACCACTTCTATGTCGCTAAGCTTATATAGCCATTCAGTACTTCTTATAGTTTGCAAAGGTGCGCGAGGTACAGCTTCGCGGTGTCAACGCCGATGTTCGATCAGTGCAACGCCGACCTTTTCTTCCCTACAAATAAGAGGAGGTATTATTTTCTATGCCACATATAATTCAAACCCAACTTCGGAAGAACATGCAAAACGCCCCATAATATACCAGGGCCCGTACCAGGGACACACATATGCACGGGACACAGACACGCACGCTATAACAGGGACCCACACAAAACAAGGAACAGACGCACACACACTATACCAGGGACATACACACACACACACACACATATATTATAATAGGGGCACACACATTATACCAGGGACTGACACACACGCAAGGTTGTCGTGTTTTACGTGCCAAAGCCATGAACTTATTATCAAACACGCAATAGCGGGGAGCCCCGAAATAATTTTGACCAAGTGGGGTACTTTAAGGGGCACCCAATGCAGGGCACAGTGGTGTCTTTTATTTCGCCCTCGAAAGGAGTGGGGATGATGTGGCCGAGGCCGAGCCGAGGTTGTAATTCAGCAGCGCATCGCCACAGCCACAGGGCTACCAGGTCGGGTTACTCACAAAGGCACTGTTATGCTGAAAGTGTTTCTGAAGATAAGATGCCAGTCAGCTGTGATGCAGGACGTAGGAGTAGCCAAGGCGGCCGGACAATAGCAAATAGCAGTTATACAAACGAAAATCTTCGCAAATCCAGCCCCAAGCCATCGCGTGCCACAGCCAAACCAGGAGTCAGGACTATGCAAGATTTCATGCTGTTTACAACTAAGAATATGTCTGGAGGAAAGCAATAATCAATTCCACTTTCGTAAGTCAAGTGTAACTATTTGTTACCATAAGAGAAGAGATGAAGGATGCCGGGGGCATAAAAAACCCGGAAAGCGCGGAAATTATATCATTACTACGGATATTAGCACCGTACCATTTCCGAAGGCACATCCAAGCAGGGCGTAGTGTGCACCACCTGCTGTGCCTTTCTTTGACATGCGAAGCGCGCAACGGTGAGCGACCGCGGTAGCTCTCTGGCTATGACTACCAAGTCGCGAGTTCACTTCTAAGCTGCGACAATATCCTTGCTTAAGGAATGAAGGCAAGTACGATCACATCCATATTAAATACACATTTATGCACCATATGTGGCCAAAATTATTCCGCAGCCCCGCACTACGGTTTCAACTTAAAACAAGAAGCAGTGAAGAAAACAAAAACAAAACAATACGCATACACGAGATACAAAGATAGAGAGAAAGGATGCTTAGAAAGGGAAGGAGGTTAACCAGCGCTATTTCTCGTTGGCTACCATGCGCATGGGGAATGGGGCACGTGGATAAAAAGAGAAAGCGAGCGTAAAAGTACACAAAGAAAGGGGGATGGAGGAGACGAGGCCGAACAACGGAACCTCGTTGGCTATACAGCTGCAGCAGGCATCATTCCTAAAGTACATCCCGAAGCCGTGTAGACCTCAGGAACTTGTGCAGCGCAAATATATCATTCTTCGGGAATTTTCTTTGGGAGCGCTGGCCTAGAACTCTGTGTTCTGATAGCGGAAGATTGGCCACGATATTCAGCACTGTGCATATCACTTACCTATTAGTACTAGAGAGTGGGCAGGCACGGATAAGGTGTACAAGTGTCTCATTTGACACGCAAGATGCAAGGAGTACGCAGGACGAATGCCGTACTAACGAATGAGCTTTACTGAAGACAATGTGTTTGTCAGCGAGTTACCGCCGCTTTTCCGTAACACCTATGTGTGTTTCTAGCCACTTTCGTGGCTGATACGAAAGGTAGGGTTGTCTAAAAATATGCACCAATGGCGAAGATGGTGCAGTAAAAAATTTTAGTCCGACGCTCGTCGTACGGCCGAAAGCCAGTGGTGACGTGGTAGAGTACTGGGTATACAGTTACTCCGCTACAATCTCACCCCCAACTCGCTCAGTAAGGCGTTCTCGTTGATCGACTCCCACTCCCATTTTTTGTTGCTTTTTTTTCGTAAACCTACAAAGTCCTGCCAAGCGCATGCGAAAGCAAAAAGCAGCACAACCCCCACTATGTGTTACACACATCAGCATCCAAATTATAGCGTATCGCAATCATGGTTCTAGATACTAACACTCTTTTGCACTTCACGCGTTTCTTTCCCTAATTTTTGCTCTGGTTGATCGCGTACCAAGTCTGCCAATGCTTAGTCTAAATAAACTACGGTTTTCCTCATACCTAAAGCCACTGGACGAGTGGTAGTCAATCCATTTTGTGTTCTGAAGAACAGTGTTCAGGCAGAGTAATTGCCGACAGTGTCTCCTAACCAAGACCGTCTGTACTAGAAGAACCATTACCTCCTCCATCATCACAACGATGAGAAACACGTTGCACCAACTTCGGCGATACTATCCTGTGACAGGATGACACGCTGTTGCAAGACCGTGTCGCGCATTTTTTCCCCGCTATTAAGAAGTTGACGAGCATGCATGCATAAAACTGGTATGGAAAGGCCATATGTAACATCTCTGTTCTGGGCACCTTATCGATGTGCCATGTTTGTTCTGGATTCCGTTGACCTCCTTAAGCCCACTGATCACAGCGATGGCTCCACTTTCAGAGCATTATGGCGACTTCCGCACGCGTCTACAATGGCACAACAGCAAATCTTGCTGGAAAGGTCTGGGCCTTTGAATTCATCACATCGTACATATCTGCGTTAGTGTTGGGGCACACTGTGGGAAGACAAAGGCCGCGTGACAACGCAGGGTGGGTTGTCTCCCTTATATCTCCGGTAACAACATTACGAGGTCGCCTTTATCAAGGCACTTTGGCGAACGCTGAGGCACTATAGCTTTGAACCTGCCAGCTTGCGGTCCTCGTCAATTTGGGCGGCGACTCTGTTGCGGCTGTAACCTGGTTTCGCAAAACCAATCATACAGAACCTGTAAAAAGAAAAATAAATTGGGACGCCTCATAAACGAGTCTATACGCTTGCCCGATGTGATGGAACTATTCCGTGGGTTACTGGGGATGGTAAAAGTTTACTGCGATGCGCTTATACATGCACCGAAAAATCACATCCCACTGGTCGCGCCCAACGCGCGATGACACCAATGTCGACACCGTGGTTGCTCCCACGAAGACCGTATTATGTATAGAGCGTATGGTGCAAGTGCTGACGCCTTTCTCTTTATCAGGGCTATAAACCCATGGCATACATTGTTCACTCAACCAAATAAGGTAAAAATGCATTACAAGGCTGGGCCGGGAGTAAAACATAATGTATTCGGAGTAAAAAACAAAGGCGGGCAATTGAAATTTTAGCGCATCAGCGCTTTGTTCAATGGCCATGTCTGCAGAGTTTTTTAGGAGATAGGCCTGAGCCTATGCTCTAAAACAACTCTTGCAATTTCGTACCTCAAGTTGTCACAGTGAACGCGGGCGAGGATAATCAAACTAGTAAGTGCATTTGACTTTTGTTTTCATTTTGTACCATTTACGATTAATGTTTATAGGCGTCTCTGCACGGTGAAAAGGGGGAATTATGCAGTTGGAGACGTTTCCTGGATGCCTTAACTTTTTGCTGCTATTTTCTCTGAGTGAAGTACGATTATTTATTTTATCTTAACAGGAGAATCTAACGCTGAACGAAAGTGCAATTACATGTGGCACGCAATTGCACTATTTCGTAGCAGGTAACATTTTGTCTGGCCAGGAGTATTTGGTGCTAAGCGATGTAACACCATAAATACTTAAAAAGTGACGCAGTGAACAATCTTGGGGCAGGCGAAAAGAGGCGATGGTAGGATATTCCTGGTCAACATCCCTAACTGAAAGCCTGGCCTCGGCATATTACGTAATGGGTTATAAAGGAAAAAAAAATGCAGGGTCAACCAGAGTTCCGTATGGGCGCACGTTCTCATTCCGCCGATAAACGGATTTATGCGCAGTTCGGGACGCATCGACAAGGCAAGGGCAAATGACCCCTCTTGATGGGAGATTATTATTTGCCGTAAATACTGGCACGAAACAGCAGCAACTGTTCAGTGGAACGCTCTCGTTTGAAACCCGTCTGAAAAAATAAGAAAAACGCAATTCAAAGTGCATCCAGCTTTTAGCGTCGTAGCGTAACTGCGAGTGGCGCGTTCCACTGAACAGATGTAAAACTGCGGAATGAAAAGTATAGACACCACGGCAGAGTTTGGAAACACTGTGTGAAATACCTGATTGAATTAAAGTGATATTACAAGGCATTGATCCAACAGATATAGTGGCAGCGCTTCCACAATGTTTATTCTTTTATACAAGAAATAAGAATATGACTGGAGCGAATGAAATATTTACATTAATAAGGCTGCTCCTGTACTTGTAAAAAACCCTTGCGCTGAAATTTTTGGCAAGAGAAAATTCAAGCCAAGCCTGATGGTGGACATAATATTACAAAAAGCTGTCGGCCAATGCCAAACACCCACAAACGAAAAGCTTTGTCAATTCTGCACCAATTTTCTACCACAGGCAGGGCAGTCGTTAGTATAAACACTGTGTAAGAGCGTGGGTTCAATGGAAGCGTGGGGGAAACAAACAGTTTTTGGCTTGAAACATATTTCGGTTTGGTCAGCATATATAGGGAGTCGCTTGACAAAACAGCATGTAACGAAAACGCTTTATGCTATTATCGCTTATATCTTTGCAATGTTTTTTTCTAAAGTTTATTTAGTCGGTGTACGTCTTTCTTTGTCATGTTTCATCCCCACCAGACGGGCTTCCATCGAACTCTGGATTATATTTTTGTAACCGTACTATCCGTGCGCTTTACTTAATTGGTATCGTTGTGTAGAGGAAAGAAGCAAATACTAGAAAATGAATTCGTCGCGTGCACAGATGTCGCTGTTGTCTCGTAACTTGTGACTGAATCAGAGCTAAGTTTAGCCTCTTACTCGGCGTTCGGAGAGGCATAGCTCGGCAGTACGTTTGTCGACCCGAGCGGGAGTGGTCGCGTTTGAGAGAGCTAACTCTGCCTTAATGGGTACAATCCATCGAACTATAATCCGTGCTAAGCAGAAGTTATCGTGCAATTTGTTGCCGACATTTGGAACTTGCCGCATTCGACGGGTAGGGTGCAGAAATGGCCTGTAGAGACTCGCGCAGTGCTAATACGGAGGGATACCAATCCACGCCCATCCCATTTGACCACGGCGGAACATGTCCGTGTTCATAGGAAGTGTAAACGCAGGGGAGAGCTACAGTAAACAATCTGGAACAGAAGTTAACCATGTGAGGTATATAATGCGGGAATAAGTGTAAGTTGTGTATTTAGTTACGTCATTTCTGTACCCTTGTGCCCACACGCCCTCTGCCACACGCACAAGACGTTTCACGTACCTCACTGCGGCTTCGTCCCCGATAGAGCCTACCTGGGTTTTCTTTTTTTTTCTTTTTGCTTATAGTGCACAACGAATTATGAATGAGGGTTCAATTTCTGATAACCTTCTGCTATTCATGGCAACAAAAAAAAAAAAAGAGGGGGGGGAGCTGGAGGCGGATTGAGCCGTGGAGACAGACAAGTTGGCACCGGCAGGAGCCAAACCCCACCGTACACCCATAAGGCAACATCGTTTGATGCATGAGACGCTCCTACGAATGTGAAAGATACCGCTTGAGGCGTTTGTCGGTTCAATAATTGTGCTAGTATTTACCTTAGAGAAATCACGCCCTTTCATAAATATCGCCCTAACTGGAGCTTTAAGCTCCTTTGGGAACTAGTAGTCTAAGCCTCAAGTTCCTCTATCTGCTTTGGGCCGTAGACTGTTGACATATATGATAATTTCGCCGTACATAAACCATCTGAAAGAAGGCGCCACACGTGTACCTAAGTTAGAGAGCCTTCCTGCATACGTTAGGGAGCCTACTAAGGCTCCCTAACGTAAGTGGGCGATTTTTCTTGACAACACTAAAAATCTGCGCCCTTCCACTCTGCGGAGAAGGATGACCAGCGAAGCTGTGTATGTGGGTCCCTTAATGGCGAACTGCACCTCCGCCGCTGCTCGGCCTGGCATTGCACTATCTTCGGTACCGGCGCAGGTATGGGGAGTTTTGTGTCTACACGCGGACACGATGCTGGGGACACCAGCCGTTAACAGCTTCGCTGTAATTGTCTGTACATGGATACGTGCTCGAGGAAAGTGTCCTTTGTTCTTTGAATTCTGATGATACGCAGTCCCACCGGAGAGACTAACGCGCTACTTCCTAACATTCGCATAATTTCCGCGGGGGCGCGCATTTGCGACAAAAGCTCCCCAGTAATATCACAGCCATATTTGGCACCTTGGCGCAAATAACGTTGCATACAATGGGAGTGATAATACAAGCGCTACTGCAATGATTGCAACATGTGTCATAGTCGAGTTATCTATTGGGATAAGGGCAAGCCGAATGCACATCGAGTAGTGTAAACAACATTGCGTTAGTTTCATATAAGCATAAATTATCTGAGAATATTTGCCGCGGATAAGTGTATTCGCATTGATCCGCAGGTTGAGAAACCATGACCGTGAAAGCTTTGGTATAGCAGCTGTCTGTAACGGCAATTCTTCGGAATTTTCGGAACTAATGCTTCGTAACGTGGGACGCCCAGAAGAACCATACTTTTGCATTTGCAAACCGACTTGTTCATGTAACACGATTATCGCGCGAGACAAATCTGTTCGCGCAACTAGGCACATCAACATCGCCAAGTGTTTCCTATCAGTGCGGCTCCACCGCGTAGCGGAAACGCACTACGGGCACGAATCTATTAAGAGGGTCACTAAACACCTCGTAAAGTTATCTTCCTGTAATTGCATGCATTCTTTATTTTATGTAGTTCATGCAAATTTATGTTTATGCATTTATAATACATCCCTTGAGGGTTTACCGTTTGGTGTAGCGTTGTTTATAATCACCGAGTCTAATAGAATTGCTTTTCTTGTAGATGCGTTTCTCTCATATTTCGGCCGTGTATTGTTTCTCATTCGTTTAAATATATTTTCTGTTCCCAATCAATCGTCTTTGAAAAATGTGTAGAGCACAGTTTAGGCTTGAGCGCAGCGACGACGTTGCCTAAAGGAATGTTTGCTTCGTCTGATCATGCAGTGCTTGTAAGAAATATGGTTTGTCAATACGCCATGCGTCATGCCACTTCCTAATGAAAAAGCTCTCCTTGTGATTAGGAAAGCCGTCACTAATATATATATGTGCTCCCTTGGAAAGAGGCACGTGATAAATAATATACAAGGGGTGCAGCACGCTTATGATTGCCGAGAATCGGGGTGCCGCGAAAGACAGTGTGTCGTCTGGCTCATCAATTAAGCCCGTCGTCAGAGGCGTGTGCGGACGTGCATGTGGGACAATGGTGACTTTGCGTGGTTGGTTTATCTGTGTTCATTGTGCAGGTGGTTTCGCAGAGAGCAAAAGGGATGTAACGAACGGGAGAGGGGAGAAGTGCAGTTGTTTGACGAGACAGAAGACTATTGCAGATATATCGACCACATACTTGCGACAAATTTTGTGGCGAGTTTCTTGTCAACAAGCAAATTTGATATTCATCACACTATTCGCTATTTTTGAGGCGCTAGGACTCAAACGAGTTAAGTACATCCCAGCTGTCACAGCCCTCGTGTCTCATCATACTTATATAGTACGATTTATTGCTCTCAGGCTACATTCTTTTCTATGCGAGGAACTTCACTACGTGTTTCGTAGTGTGCCGCAATCTGCTGCATATTTCTTTTATAACACGACTTGCAGCCTCCTGCCAAAAAGTCAGTATTAAATTTATCTAATGATATGGTGCTAATGATATGTTCACGTGTCAAAGCGACTGCACTTAATTATATACACATAAGACGTCAGACCAGCTTGGGAGCGCCGAATACATCGACTTCATTCATGCAGCAGGGGCGTAATGCGCTTCCACCTGGGCAGCAGCCGTATGGAAGAAGCGCTCATATAAAAATTGGCGCAACTTCTCGCGATCACCAGGACATCGACTAAAATTCGAAAATTAAGGAAATAGGGAATTGGCGCAGGACACCTGGTTAGCACAGCATGTCTAGTTTAGAGACACGTGTACATTTGAAGACTGTACTTTCTCTCGTGGTGCAGCTGGCCAAGAACATGCTCTTTCCTTTTTCATATATTGTACGGCATTCTGTTTCATGTTGATTCAGCCAGTTAAACTAAATATCAGCCATATATCGCTTTCTACTAGGTGTCCCCTTTTCTCTACAGCCAGAGTCAACTCTGGCTGTAATAAATATAAATCAATAAATATAAATATAAATAAATAAATAAATAAATAAATAAATTAAGAATAAATAAATAAATATAAATAAATAAAAAATATAACCATATCTTGAGGGGCGTCTCTTTTAATCTAAACCGTAGTGTATCTCATAGCGGAAGTCTCCGTCGATCTTCGTGCAAGCAGTGAGTGGTACGCAGCGAGTGGGTCGATCCCGTAGGCTGTATACACTCGCAAGAACCAGCAAGCTGATAACGGAGGTTGGACACTCTCAGAATTGAGCGGTCGGTGCCTAGGGCATTGAAGCGATTCAGGCCATAAATACTGCAACATTTCATTTCATTGAAGTGATAAATCATAAACACATTATATACGCATAAGAACAGAACTCGGATGCAGAGACCGTCCATCAGCCTCTCCTTACGCCGGCCTCACGTTAATCCCTACCGTGTCTTACGCTGTCATGTCGAAGTTGCTACGTATAGCGTGCGTGGGCAGCGGTGCGCAGCCATGTCCGCTACGCCTTCCCGACTGTTGTTTATGATGTTGCCTCGAGTGCGAAGGTGCCCGCCGAAGAGATCAAGTTACTCGCAGCTATGCTTCCTCAATGCGCCATTTCGGGAGCCGCTGTGCCTCTCAGAGGGATGTCAGCGCTGGTCTATTGCAACTGAGACGCGGATAACGAGGCTACTTCAAGTTTCGCTTACGAGCCTTTGCACGCTTCCTCTTTAGCATAAAGAATAACAATAATAATAAAAATAATATATATATATATATATTGGACAAGTCCGCCAGCACAATATATTCGGCAACTCCAACGTACACCGTACTCTCTTTTTCTTCATTTTACTACCGGGGCCAACAACTTTTTCCGCGGCCAGACCTATATATATATATATATATATATATATATATATATATATATATATATATATATATATATATATATGTATATATTCATTATTTTGGAAGAGTGCTTTTTTAAGGGGCTGCTCGACTTTTCGGGTCTGAACTGAGAAAAAAGAGAAGTTGCAGAGCTGAACATATTATTAGGATGCACGCAATTAATTTTCTAGTGGTTGTGGCTGTAGAACGGCTGACTCGTGTGTGGTCTAATACGGACCAGGAGCTAACCCTTATTCATAGCCTGTTCGGTGCTTTCAATAAAGTGAGTGTCCTAATTACCTAGCATAAACCTCCCAGATTAGGTTTCTGTCTGGCGAGTTCAACAATTGCCTTGAAACGCATTGCCAACGTTGTTCGTTTTAGACCACCGTAGTGAAATACCCACATTAACGTAAGATAGGAACGGACTTCGTGATAAGATAAATTAATTACCTCTGTGAGACGCCTCCTATACGCTACGTGCCCTATGCCACATCCCTATAGATTAAGAGAACCACTTGATGTCTTAGCTAAATGTGATCGCGAAGATATCTCTTCATCACTTTCGTTTTCGCTTCGGCACCGAATTACATGGCACTGGATGGAACGAAAGTTGCAACCTTCATTTATATAATCTTGTCTGAAGATCAATAAAACTAAGCTTAATTTCCCGTGTTCATTTATAAATCGACAAATGGATTTTGAAGGCGTTTCAGGTGACTACGTCTGCGAAAGCTGCGCACAATTTAATGTAAGCCCACCATCAAAAAAGTTTGTTCTTTCTATGGCAAACCTAAGGAGACAGGCAATTTCTGTCCTTTCTTTTACCAACAGGCTGAACACAACCATAAAGCTGTAACAATTGCATTGACTTTCTCAGCGGTCGACCCTGGTATGGTACGGAATTGGCGCGAGAGCGCCCTGAGAAACGCCCGAAGACCTTTCAATGCTGCATTCTACCTTTCTACAGAAATTGTGAGCGGCCAATTATCCATTGAAAGCTTACAGTACGCAAACATACTGGTGTTGCCAACGTGCCCAGAGAAATCGCCCAGTATCATTGTGTACGGTGGTTATAGTTGAGCTAAGCTCAATGCATTCGATATTCTTGCATACCATTAAAACTGCTTTCGCTGTTTTAGTGCTCACAGCTTATATCCTTCGTACGTGTCAAGCTCCGTGAAGAATGTCCATTTTCATGAATATACTGCAGCCGCTTGTCGTTATTCAATTAGAAGCAATATCAACTTGTAATTGCGGAAAAGCGTGTTCGAAAGAAAGAGTTCCACTAGAGAACTACCCCTGTGAAGAGTGCCCGTGGCTTTGTCTCTCACCAATATTTCGGGGTGCGCTGTCTGCCAAGAAAGTGGATCATTTTTTGTGTGAGTTCACTCCACCCCCCGTCCCTCCCCTGGTAAACAGAGAGAGAAAGAGAGAGAGATAGGCAAATACGAAAGAAAGGGAGAAGCACGTAAGTTAATACAGAAAATCCATTTCTCTATTCTTTACTGGGGGACGACGAAGGAAGATAGCGTTGGTGGGGGGTGGGGGTGAGGTTAGACGGATTCGAAGAAAGCAATGCAGCTACGGAAAAAAAACATAGAGAAATTATTTCCCCCTAGATTCTCCAGCTAAAAGCTAATGCGCAGTGCATTGCAGTGCAACCAGGACGCTGTCACTTTCTGTTCTAGAAACAGAATCCTTCTATGTCGCAATCCATTTATAGCATATGTTATAGATTCCACTCAGGTGCGCATACCTGGCACGACGGGTGAATACCGGATCGGGAGAATAGCGCGCGTCAGTCCTTGTTCGTTATTTACTTTTCAACTGAAACGGAGCAGAGAGGGGACGGAATGAACCGACTACACAAAGACCTTTATACCGTCTGGCTTGCTTACTTTCGTCCCGTTCTTGGGCTGTTCTAGTTCAAAACTGGGCTGTGCCTTGGCAAAAATAAAAAAAAAGATTGAAAGATACCTTGCAGTTTGTTTTCTTGTATATTTGGTGCCAAAAAGGAACACAAATGTCGTAGTATACTGGAAACGTTTGCCACGTGCCCTTCTCTTGAAACCGGATGAGTGGGGTTGCTACTAGAAAGAACGAGAAAAAGAAAAAAATCCTTGAGCATTGACTTGTACCTAGACTAGCGTTCTTGTTTGAAAAACGCAGCTCACTCCTGTAAGCCACCACTCACAGATTGGATGGGTGTGCGCTACAACCATAACAAGAACAAAACGTTGCAAGATTCAATAGTGCAAGCGTTATGTTTGACTAGCGAACAACACTGCTAAGAATAACACAATCAAAAGCGACAGGCTTTACTGTTTGCTCAGAAACATTAAATTTGCATTATCTGTCGTTCTCATCGGCGCCAGTTACAACGAAAATTTTAAGGTTAGTCAGGTATTTTCTTATACTTGATTGCAGCACCGTCCCTGAACAATACCGGGCAAGAAAGATATTTAATTTCATTTTTTCGGTGTAGCATTATGGTGCAACATTTCCAGAGACGGTCACATTTAGAGTAAACACATGAAACACTTCCCAAGTTATGTCGAAACGAAAACTTCGATCGCGCGAGCAGAGCAAGTACATTCCCAGTGTGTTTATGAGAGGCATTCTAAGAGTGTTTTACAAGTTTATTTGTAAGTATCATGACTACGCTCTTGCTGCTTTTCATATGCCGCAGCTGTATCATAAGTATGCATTTTCTGACGAAACGAGAAAGAGAACTGGTAATAATTATCCTGAAGTTCATGCAAAGTTAACTTGCTACACTTAGCAAATCACATACGGCCGCCGAAATTTTGAAGGTGATTGCAAAAGCGCCAACCACAATTTCAACGCCCTCAGCAGACGCGTTCCCTCGATGCAGGAACGGGATTTATCGCGCCTTGTCGATCTCTTCGGCAGTCCCGTTTCAATCATCCCTTCCAAGTGACGAGGGTACGTAACTCTCAGAGGAAGTGATATTTCTCACTATTTGTAAGACTATCGGCGCCATGGATTGACATGGCGAAATTAAAGCGTAATACGCACGCCAAATACTGACAGCAATAATTCAAGTTAAGGCTTTCTGTTTGTACGCAGGATCACTTTCTATTTTTTCAGAGGAAAAGCTATGCACAGTCTCGTGGGTTTTCTTCTTAGCTGGTTGCGCTAGGCGACTTGATAATGGATATTTTTTTCCCTTGGGTGTACTGTAAACAAATAGTATTTCACACGTTGCACATCAAGGATTTCATAAGAAAACTACACAAGAGGAAGCGATATATTTAGGGAGTGATCACGCGGCATAACAGAACCGCCGAGGGCTAGGAGGAGGAGGAAGAAGAAGTATTTTAATGAATGGAAAATGTAGAGAGGTCGGCCGGATAATGGAGCATCTGGCCTGCTACTCTACGTAAGGGAAGAGGAAGAGGGGGAGAAAAAGTGTCACAATGGGGGATGATAATGGGAGGAACGTGGTGAATGACACATTACACAACTGGTATCACAGGCGTGAGTCCAGGCCCGTGTCACCTAGGAAACGTGAAAGTGCAGGTGGTGGTGGTGGTTTCCTACTCTTAATGTTGCCTTACCGGAAGGTGTTCTAGGAGAATGTTGTACGAACTTTTTGTCGGTGTTCGTGTATTCACCCTCAAGATGTCGGTGAATGAAGTCAGGGACTATGAACAAAGAGCCTGAAAGTACATACATACTTTGACGCACTTGAAGAATGAATGACAGCAAAAACAGTGTTTACGCATTCGTTATGTGTTGCTAAGCACGTAGAAATCACTTTCTCTAGACAACGACGAATAGGACACATCTTTGTTACATTCAAACCCTGCACGCAAATAAAATTATATAGAATTTGCAATACATGATTTGAAGAAACCGTAAGAAATTTGACGCCAGGAAATACGAGTAGGTCTTATATAGAACAGTGCTATAAACAGCAGTATAAGGTATAATTCCTCACCACAACAGGAATGAGCCTCTCAGGTGCTCTATTTTGCCACTACCTACCTCATAACTCTTGCAACTAAGTCCTAGCCCTCAATTCCCAGCGACTGCGGAGCACCTGACCAAGACGGCGGTCAGACTTGCAAGGCGGCAGAGAGTGCTAAGATTCTCTAGATCCAAGCAGGTCGCCACTGAAAATTGAATCTGGCTACATTTAACGGGCAAACCCCCTCGAGTGAGGGTAGCTTAACAAGACTCATCGAGGAACTATCATGCATTATATGGGATATCATTGGTCTTAGTGAGGTTAGGAGAACTAGTGAGGCTTATATAGTACTGACCAACGGCCACGTTCTCTGCTACATAGGTCTTACAAATAAAAAGGAGTACAAGGTAGGGTTTCTAATTCATAGCAACATAGTAGACAACATTGGTAATACTATAGTAATAAAAAAAGGGTAGTTGTCGTCGTAATAAAGCTAAATAGAATATATAGATGAACTGTAGTACAGTTCTAGGCTCTATAGTCTCTACTCATGATGACGAAGAAATAGAATTGTTTTAAGAAGGTGTTGAATTAGCAATGAGGAAGGAGCAAGCTCAATATAGTGTAGTCATCGGCGACTGTAATGCGAAGGTGCGGGAAAATCGGGCGAGAGAACAGGTGATCGGCAACTACGACATCGACTCTAGAAATAGTAGACGAGAGATGTTCGTAGAAATGGCGGAAATAATTTGCGAATTAGCGTAATAACAGGAAGTGGGCCTGGAAAAGCCCTAACAGCGACACACGAAATAAAATCGATTTTATACTCTTTGCTCTCTCAGCAAAGGGCAGAATGTAGAAGTGTTAGGTAGAGTTAAGGGCAGTAGCCATAGGGTAGTGAGGCCTTCTTTTTTTCAATTTGAAGAGAGAAACAGTAAAATAAGTAAAGAAGAAACAGGTCAACCTAGACGCAGTAAGGATCAACGCAGACACGTACGGGCTGATGCTTGCAAATAAATACGCAACCTTAGAACAGGAAGATGAAGTTAACACAGAGTTGATGAATGAAACCGCAACTAGGCTGATATCACAAGCAGCTATTGAAGTGGGAGGTAGGGCAACAAGGCCACCAGTAGGTAAGTTCTTCCAAGTAACAAAGAGCCTAATAAAGAAACTTAAAAGCATGAAAGTGTCTAACTCAACAAATCAGACGGAATTTATTGAACTGGCAAAGCTGACAAGCAAGAAGAAAATAAGTGATACTCGAAATTATAACATTGGAAAGAGAGAGGAAGCAGTAAAAAATTGGTGCAGCATGAAATAGATGAGAAGAAAACTTGGCATAGTAGAACTCAAGATGTATGCAGGGAAATATAAGCAGAATAATCTCGTCATAAATTTAGATTATGTAATAAACGCCACAGAGAACTTCTATACAGGCCTATGCAATACTCAGAACAGCCACGCAATCTTCAATGGAAGTAGTAGCGAACAATATACGGAGGCTACTTGTCTAAGCAGCGAGAGAGAGAGAGAGAGAGAGAGAGAGAGAGAGAGAGAGAGCAAAGGCAGGGAGATTAACCAGAC
The DNA here is from genome assembly GCF_023375885.2 of Dermacentor andersoni. Lineage (NCBI taxonomy): Eukaryota > Metazoa > Arthropoda > Arachnida > Ixodida > Ixodidae > Dermacentor > Dermacentor andersoni. The sequence continues at coordinate 79,597,468 of NC_092817.1, forward strand.
GCACGTCCGGTTTGCTAGCCGGCACTGGGGGAAGGGGTATGGGAACTTGAGGTATTTCAACAGCGCTTTCGTGGCTTTCCGTGCCATCGATGCGTACGGCCATGGTGCAAGGATCTTCGTTTCGGAGACAGGTCTAGAGCCCAGCTGGTTCAATGATGTCCGGAGAGCTTTAAGTTCGACTTCGTGCTGGGGACAGAGACATAGGATGTGTTCAATCGTTTCTATGGTTCTACAAAAGTCGCACATGGGCGCGTCCGCCATCCCAATGCGGAACGAGTAGGCCTTCGTAAACGACACCCCAAGCCAGAGGCGGCACTATATTGTCGCCTCAGAGCGGGAGACTTTCGATGGCACATGTAGGTTTAAGGATGAAGTTAGAAGGGCTTTATAATATACCTCCCGGGAAAAGGTGGCAGGAAAAAATGGAATAAAGTCAGTTTAATCAAAGATGGAGGAATACTACAAAAGCTTGTGGCCCTTTATAAGCAATGCTTCGCGGCTTCTAGTGTACCAGAGAGCTGGAAGAATGCGAACATTATGCGAATCTTGCGAATCTATATGAGGGCAGACGCTAAAGAATTGACGAACTATAGGCCTACTATAACTTGCCTTCCGTACTGTGTGAATTATTCGCAAAGCTAATTTCCAATAGAATCAGCGCAACAATAACTTCAATCAACCATGAAAACAGGCTGGCTTCATTAAGGGGTGCTGAAAAGTGGATCTCATCCATGTCATCAATTATGTAAATGAGAAATCTGCTTGGTACAAACAACTTCTCTATATGGATTTATAAGTTATGTAAAGGCACCTCATTGAGTAGAAACGTGAGCAGTCATGAAGGCATTGCGTAATCAAGGAGTAAAACAAGCTTGCGTTAATACCTTCGTAAATATCTACAAATACTCGAGAGCTATCTTAATTCCCGACAGCAAAAGTGAAGAATAACTATCGAAAAATAAGACAGGCAAGGAATCTTATTTAATCACTTTGTTTACTTCTTGACGAGCGAAGCAGCAAACGCAGAAATATGTACCTCATGCTTTGCTTTCGACGCGTAACTGCGCTGGATCTAGCCACGACAAGCCCACATGGTGAAAGCTTATTCGTTAACACTCTTCCTGTGGGTAAAAGCTGCCGTTTACGAGCAGCTTTTACCCACAACCTCCTCCATCATCCCGATGGAAATAAAGATTATTATTATTATTATTATTATCATTATTATTATTATTATTATTATTATTATTATTATTATTATTATTATTATTATTATTATTATTAAAAATGACTTGGCCCGTGACGCAGCGTAAGCGTACAGTTTACGATTCCGTGTTGCAAATGTGGCGAACATGCTTCTCTTCTGCTGTAGCTTTTTCTGACGCAAGCCACTTCTAGCTGTTTCGAATACTTAAACATACCTAAATCATTATCAGTGCTCATATCAGTGAAGAATACAGTGCGCATCAAGTACCATGCCATTAGAATTAACTACAGGCAATGTAATGTCTTGATAACCTTCGAAGTAGTCTGCCATAATTATATGTTTCTCAAACAGGAGTTTTGAATATGCGGGGCATTTTGTGCTAAAGATGGACAAGAAATTGATGAATTAGGTTAACCATGTAGACTGCATTGCATAAGTGTTAGTGTGGCTGAAAAAAAAGGATCTTGTAGGTTGCCTCAACCAGCCCCCTCTACGTAACAGAAAAGCTAAGAAAGAGTTTGAGGATACTTAAGCTTCGTCTTTATGAGTGGAACGCGATAGTATTCAAAGATCCCCAACTGCTTCACACTTCCCGGCAACTGCAGCTAATGTAACAGTAACGTTTACCTGGAAACGTGGGCGGCGAACGCTATGCCCGAAGGCGAGCTTTCTGGTAGAAACACCTGCTCTTGCGTGGGCCGATACCGGAGGTGTGCACAGCCGTGTCAAAAGAATTGCATCGTTTTCAGGTTTCTGTTATTCTTTCGGACTTTCATTATTCAAGTCTGAGAAGGTTTACCATAAAAGGCATGCGATGTCGGTGTTTCGTTTCATGACATTTGTTTCTGGGCTGTCATTCTCAATATTCCGAGGAATAACGTTCTCAAGAATGTAAGACAGTGTATGAGCAACTTTAGTGAAAGAATGGTCACACCGCATATCATATATCAAGGCGTGGCATATACATATACCTAAACTTAAACGGAAATTTTCTGATACGGACAACGCCGCCAACGCTGACACTGGATTTTCTGCAACACCGGGCCTTTGATGCTATCACGTTAAAATTGGTTTCAGTAATAAACAATACTTGGGGATTGCATTATTACCATCACTAAAACAGAACCTTTAGGCCGGATTCACACTTATAAGAAAAATTCTTGTGGTTGAATCGCTCTTGCAGGGATCTCAAGAACCAAATGCGTCGTACTTCAGTCCGAGCTCAGTGTAGCGCTGATATCCTAAAGACCAGCGCATTTTTCGTCTAAAATATCCATCAAAACGTTTCCGCGCCCCAGTTATGAAGCTGAAATGTTAAAAAGTTATCGCCTTTAAAGACAGGCATATGTATATCACTCCAATAACGAAAAAAAAGAGCTGCCTGTTAGCAAAAATTATGTTCCAACATTGTAATTTGATCACGGGGGCGCCGTACATCTGGCTCCATTTACCAAAATAAATCAATGACCGGAAACATCAATTGCAGAACAATAAATCAATCAATTGAATAGCGAAAACGCTCTTATTGCTCGTCAATCGTAGGAATCAAAACCGCAACAGAAGCCCACAATCAAACAGTTCTGCTGGGTCAATTCGTTTGAGTTCACCCGGCACAGCTGCTTCTATAGACCAGGATTAGCGTAAGATACTTATGGAGTGGAGGTCCCAGCCGCGACAATAAAGGTCGCGCCTTTTTTTTTTTCGCCGGAATTAATAACATTAGGTTGCCCCGAGCCAGACTGAAACACTGCCTCGGCAATCGTGTGGGGCTCTCAGCGTGGCTCTTCGTGACGTAATCAAAGCAAACGCTCGTAACAGTGGTACTGGGAAGTGTACAATTATATCTTCCTTGCTCGCTAACAAGACGCACACCAGTACCCAATGACGTCTGTCTTTCCGCTCAAGAATAAGCGAAAGATCGGCCGGAAACACCGTTGCAAGACAGGCGGTCTCCGAACCAGGATATATCGGAAACGATGCAATCTTTGGGACAGCGTGTTCCTTATAAATTAAGGTCGCATCAAGCGCCAGCTTGTTTCGTTATCCTTGCTTGTGTCAGCGACATTGAGCAGAGATAAGAGAACTGAGGGCTCAATGATTTTCTAGGTGGAACACTGACAAAGATTGCGGAAGACCGAGGATAAGTGAGAATGATTGATCACAACAGCTTTAGCTTATAGTGATCAATTATTTACGAAGAGGTCTGTCCAGGGCGGACAAGCGGAAGATGTGACGATCTAGACAGGTATAGAACAGGTGCAGAGACAGGAGACTTCCCGCACTCGCTAAGCTCCAGAGATGTCCCCGAAACTGCTGTTTTCTTTTTTTTGTATGTTCGTAAAATTGCATCATGTTTCAATACCGAAAAAGGTGCCAGCCGGATCAGAGGTGACCAGATCTCCTATTGACTGCCCTTTCGTCAAAGCTTAACGACTACAGCTTTCGTGGCTGTTAATTCTTGTCGTGATGCTCGGAAGCATGTGGCTCCGAGGTTTGCAATTTCGGTGAATATTATAGTGAACGGAGAAAGTGATCAAGTTTGCTTATTGTGAGGCGCTGCAATTTCTAGTTGCAAAAATAGATTAACGAAAACGTCATACATGCAGCAAAGACGTACTTCTGGCTGTCTCATTACTTCCTTAGACTGTCTTTTTTTTTACAGCTAAACGTCCAGGTGTGTTACTCAGTCGTCCGAATGCGTGCCTCTCAGTGTTAAGACTGCAGGCTTTACTTCTTCCTGAAAATTTTCGCGCTGTCTCAAGTTGCTCTTCTCGCGGTCTTCCGCATCGCTGTAATTGCTACACAATTAAATTTCAATTGAAGACATTTTTTTTAATTTCCTTTTTATTGAGCGACACTGGAATGCTGCCTGTGTTTTATATATATATATATATATTTGTCGTCTTTCTTTTAAGCTCATGAAGACGTAGATGAAGAATAATGTGACACTACTCTTATGCTTCACCGTAACAATCTCGTTGCAATAGTGACAATTTTTGTGACAGCGACACCAGCGCAAGAATGATTGTCACGAATTTCTCCCAAAACGAACAAATATGTTGTTTTCCTTTAACTGACGAGCTACTGCTTATTATCGAGCCACTAGCCTTTAAATGTAATAATTGGGGCATGGCTGAGTAGGTGTACACGCATGCCATGGCGCCGTTGGTAGGGCTTCCAGCTAGACCCCGGGAGGTGCGCCGTTCGCTACCCACCGCCGGGCACCCACCAGCTTATCAGATGTGTACAAGCAGCGCGCCTGCCAGGCGTCCGGTTTTACGGGGTCGCTTTGCATAGGAGATGTTCGCAAGACCACTATGCTCGCTTTTCAAAAGCTCAAACAAACAAAGCAACACACCACTGTCTCAAAGGATGTACGCCAGTCCGATGCAGCAGCGCGTAAAAGATGTTTCAGGCAATGCGAATGACGTTTCTAGTACAGACGAGGCAAGCCAGAAAGTTGTCTTAAAGGAACACCAAGGATAATAGCAGGTGTGTTGAAAGAAACCCAGCCTTTGCCTCCTCCGATTGTAGGAGCTTCTACAGCCTTTCACTTCGAAAAGGCGAATTATTGAGCCTGTTCGGATTAGAATGTCGTGTTACCAGTGCAGGCGGACGCGATCGTATACCACAAGAGTCGACAGCCAAACGCCGCACTAAATATGTATGTGGCATTGTTGGGCGTAAAATGCTGCCTCTGTATCTTGCTGCCGTATTCCTGTCTGTCTTCGATCACGCCTTTCTTTTCAATGTTATGCAATTTTAACACTTCGCTAATGCTATCAACCTGTTGGGAGTGGCGACACTAGGAATAGTTTTCCTCCTTCTATTTGGGGACTCCTACCTAGAAATCACGTCGGCAGACCCAATCAGCGTCGCTCTGCCGTCTGCTTGCCTTCTGATTAGCTCAAATAATAGAACGGCCCCGGAAAGGCGTCGGTTCCGCCGGGTTAGAGCCCGTGACCGGGACGAATTTTATTCTTCTTCGGAGTTTTGTGAGAAGCCCGTATAGGTCTTCTTTGTCGCTTCAAGATCCTTTCAGGCGAACGACAATTTTCCCTATCAAGATGACTCGGCTACCTACCAGCTTTCCTTTCTTTTTCTAACATAAGGGCCAAAAGGTGAGGAAACGTTAATGTTAACATTGCTAACACATGCTTACGAAATGTTCTAGAATGTATTACATTGACCTGAAGGGTGTCAGACGTTCATATATTCTACTAACATATATATATATATATATATATATATATATATATATATATATATATATATATATATATATATATATATATATATATGCTAACTGTTTCACTAAATAAAAGAGAATTTGTTGTCGTGCATGATTGTGTCTCAGCGCCTGTAGAGTCGCAGCTCTCTTTATGCATTTCTTTGTTCTTTTTTTTAAACGTAGCCAGCGCATTGAATGTAATTCTACTCTTCTCACTAACGAACGGGCTGAGCGAGTTCAACAGTCTAACAGCGGGAATGACAAAAAAAGTGCACGCATCTGCTAGTCCAATGCCAAAAGAGCCAGAGAACGTTGCAGAACTACTTGCCCCCATCGTTTCGCCCATAAAAAAGTAAAAAAACGTACGTACACATTCGCATTTTCAGAAAAAAAACACAGCTAATGCATAAAAGAAAAAAAGCAGATATTTGTGACGATGAAAAGAATCAAGTCAAATATGAATTAAGGCCCATACTTTTTGTATAGATCGCTGTGACGCTGCCAGCAAGAGCGTCAATCATTGCTTACTCAGCAGCGAACAATAATGCGGGTGTCAGGGTGCTTGTGAATACGACAGCGAGATTAGTGCTACTTCCTTTCCTTTCTCGACAGCTCGCCTCTACCATGTTTGTTGCGCCTTTTCTCGCGTCGGACATCGCTCCAGATGACTGATCGTCGCAGCGGAAGCAATATGTCACGCAGCAGGTTCCTCCTGAAAAATGGGTTCTTTCCAGCGAGAACGTTCGGTCTTTTGTCAGGACAAATCGCACTTCGAAAGCGGATAGTAAAAAATAAAGCGGATCCGACGCCCTGTGGGAATCGATGTTATGCGAAGCATTTTGCTGGTAGCTGGGTACCCAGCTTTGTTTGGGCTTACGCAAAGCGTTACCACGTGGACCAACTTGTTTGTGTAAGACGAGCAGCTATGCGTCTCCCTCGAGCGTGTGCGTGGCGACACAAGCTAGACGACAGTGACGACGATCCTAGGACGCCAACGGCATGATTTCTACGCCGGATATAAGACGAGACCTTGACATATGCTGACTGCTGGGTCCTACATAAGCACTAAACGAGGGCAAGCGAGATAAACATGAATTGTGACGTCGTCCGCGACCTGTTACGCGATCGTACGTATGTGTGGCTGATGTCATGGGGTCTATGTTAACAAAACGATGGCATTTGCTCTCTGGCGATGAAACGTTGAAGCGGGATCAACCTGGTTCCATCATGAAGGTGGTACAACGTCGCAAACTATCTACGTAGCGTTATCTGCTACTAGGAAAGTACTGACGAATGTGAGTCGATCTGGCAAACGGGTGTGGCCTAAAACAGAGGCTCAAATCGCGAGCTGTCACGAGGAAACAACACGAGAAACTGGCACCTGGCACCCGTGCCGGACAAGTTACAGAGTTACAAGAGTTACATACTAAGCTTCTGCACGATAGGAGCATGCGTGCGATCGTGGCCAAGTGTTACATAGGCAATGAAGAAAGAAAAAAAGCGATCTTGACCTAGAGCATTGGGCTACGACCGACATTCGATTCCACTTTCGGTCACCATTTTTTTTACACATATGCAAAACGAGGCGACACAGAAAATACCTACCTATCTGCCTACCTACCTATCAACCACAAAGCGCCTTGAATGAGGCAAAGAATACTTCGCATTAAAATATCACAGTGACTGATATGATGCTCTGAATCTAGGCTCCAACTTGTGTTCTGCTTATACGGACGGAACATTTCCTTGTGCAAGATTGTCTTTGCGCCTTCAGCATCGTAACATTCCCTTCTTTTAACGTTGTCAACACTTATAATGTCATTCTACTGATCGTTGCAGCTGGCACAACGCCTCAAACACAAATTACTAAACACCAGAAATCGTACCATGAGAAGCCAACAACCAAAGACACAAAGGACAACACAGGGGAAATTACTTGTACTTATCTATTGAATTAAAGAAAGAAATATTAATGGCAATGAAAGGGGATAAAAAAAAAACTTTCAGTAGGTGGAGATTGATCCCACGTCTTCGAATTACTCGGTGCGATGTCGTTGGGCGCTATGTGTCCACTTCCACCGACGAAATGCCGTGTCAGGGGCCCAACGCTACGACGAAGTAAATTCGGCGGCCCGTCGGCACTGAAGCGCCAGGCCAACGCCGCAGACAGCAAAGAAATAACGCACGCTGCTCGCGGGCCGGACCGGCGGTGAACTTGGAGACGTGACGAAAGGCAGGAGGGGTGGGGCGGCGACATCGACGGCACAGACGCTCCTTTTCCAGCCAGTTTCGGTTTCAAGGAGCCTGCCAAGGGGAACTAATTGTTCGCGTAGCTCCCACATGAAATCCGCTATCCAAAATTTAATCTTCGGCACAGGTAGTGTCCAGGACGGGCCCCAAAGTACTCATTTGCTTCAGCCCGCATATTGCTGATAATTAGAAAGTTAATCACCATAACGTCACTAATTACGCACGTAATTGGGGGAATTACATTGTATCTAGAGGCTGCCTGTTCGTGCACTCGAATGGTCAACATTATTTTACCGTGGCTTATATTTTCTAACTTTAAGAAGGCGCAGCTAAAAAAAAAACACCCCGTATATCATTTGTAACGCATCGTGGTGCAGGTCAATGGCTATGGCATTGCGCGACTGACCTTGAGGTTACGGGTTCGATCCCAACCATTGCGGCCGCATTTTGATGTGGGCGAAATGCAAAGACGTTCATGCGCTTATATTAGGTGCAGCTCAAAACCTTGTTCCTTTTTTATTTACAAGATACTGCCGACTTTAACAAGTCCAAACACAGAGGGCAGAACAAAAGGGAACATTAAATGTAATCTTTACAAGTAGAGAGAAACGTAAAAGATAAAAAAGGCTGTACGTACACTTTTCATGACTATTGCATGCCACCTCATGGTGTCGCGAGAATGATTCGGTAAAAATAAAAGGACAAGCTAGGTTGGCATGTTCTGCTGTCGCATGAATCAGAAAATGACACTTAACACGAACACTGGGAATCTAAAGCCGATTGCAAGGAAAAAAAAAAGTACGCGTCCACCCACATTACAACAAAAGCTAGAAGTAAACGCAAACATGTGAGGGATATTTGCTACAGATTGGCGGTGTGGCAGATAGCTAGGTATAAAAGTGTTGATAAATGTAATACTCAACGGCCTGATAGAGGACCATAAGTTCCTTAGGCTGACCCCGTACACGGGTGACGGGGGCTCTGAGATTATGAAAACTAGCGAAAGCGAACATTTAAATAGACAGACTGCTTGCCACTCTTTGATCCCTAAAACCCACACGCGCCTTTGTTCGCTCCCAGTTCGCCGTACAAGGCTGTTATTAGTTTCGTGTCAGGGCTGCCACTCATTTCAGCGGGCTTTCAATGAAAAGAAAAGAACAAAGCAGATACAGCACTGTTAGGGGAGTTCCACTGATGGTGTTTCTGGACGGTCATTTATTACGTGAGTAAATTGCGCAAAGCGCTTTCACGATGGCTAATCGAACTCTCCAAAAGAAACTACCACAATAAATAAAAATTGACTAGTAGTGATGGAGTGTCCTTCGTATAAATGGTTTTCGCAGCAACCAAGGACTCGTCGACAGTTGTTTATCTTGAGAAGAAGCAGAAAAAAGGACAGGAAAGAGCCGAGAGATACCACAGAAAAGCTCAGAATTCAGACCCATCTATTCGTTTTGACCATTTGGATTTATCAGACTCATCTACGCATTTCGGGACATGTACAATGTCATAGGCTGCTCGTGGTATCCCTCGAACAGTACCGCAAGAAGTTAAGATAGCAGGCACGTTTTATTATTGTTACAAAATATTTTATTCGCTTAATTAGGATAGGTAAACAGTTCTTTTTCCATTCAGTCCTTAGTGCAGCTCAGTTATGTTACTTGTTATTTGTTGTAGTCATGGGATCATGGACATGCGTATGTACATTATTATTATTATTATTATTATTATTATTATTATTATTATTATTATTATTATTATTATTATTATTTTGCACTGCTGATATTTGACGTATTGTTCAGTGCACTGGGCCACTACCAAATGTAGGCCATTGGCCAGTCCAGATATCTATCTATTGCTATTGTTTTAGCAATAAAACTGATTAATTGATTGATTGATTGATTGATTGATTGATTGATTGATTGATTGATTGATTGATTGATTGATTGATTGATTGATTGATTGATTGATTGATTGATTGATTGATTGATTGATTGATTGATCCCATGCGCCGCACATGATTGTGTTAACGTGGGAAAATTTGCATTGAATAAGGAAACTGCACATAAGCAGAAAGCAGACAACATTATTGCACAGGAAACGAGAAGTCTAAAAGCCCTTAGGAGAAAGCCGTATCTTGATGCAATTTTGCTAATGATTTCAGTATTTTGCCGCTGTATCACATGTTCCATACAGCCCTCAGCGATTCGATATCTACGCAACCCTCGTTTATTTCTTTTTTTTCTTCAGAGCTTTCTTCTGGTCACATCTTCTGTGCTGGCCTATGGCCAACGTTTGAGAATGAAATTTGAAATTATGGTATAGGTTGTAGCGTCCAAACGCAAGAGGTGGTCCATGAGAGACATCGCACTGTGAGGCTTTGGGTTAATTTACACCACCCAGGCTTCATAATCGTGCACCTAAATCTGACTACAGGAGCGCTGTTGCATTTCATCCACCGCGGCTTCGAATCGGACCACATCGTCGGAATCAGCCGTAGAACGTGCCATAGCCACCGTTTAAAATTTAAACGCAGGGCTTCCAGTCCACGGGTGTGTGGTTGAGCTGTTCTTACAAGTGTCGACGCCATGTACGTATATGCTTGTTCGGAGAGAAAAAAACAAAACAAAGCAAACGTTTTAGCTGAATATGTTAATAACAGCTTACGCTATAAAACTGAAAGAGAGCTGATGAGCAATGCTGAGATTGCGAACATCCCTAATGGCTTCGGGTGCTCTCTCCTGTGACTTTATACTTTCTGTTTTAGCAGACAACACCAATAGAAGCAGCAGCAATTGAACAACACTCTCAATTGTTCCATGCCTGAAAACGCGAGACGCGCCAAGTGGTCTTACTAATTTTACGGCGAATGCTGTTTTAGGGCATTCTCTTTAACTATAAATGGCATACATGGCAAGCATAGCCAAATTATCGCGGCCACAAAAAAGAAAAATATTCACACTTTATAGTCGAACAGACATAGCACACAACGCAAAATCTAAAATTGTTCACAAAGAATCATTTTTTAAAATAATATTGACAAGCTTTATAATTCTTGTTGTAATATATATTCTGTCGTACCGCTATTGATTTGACATGTTTCCCTATATGCGGTTTACAAGGTTGCAAGATTGCAGCGAACAGGGACAAAGAGCTGGTCATATGACAGCTAATCAATTTCACCGCTCTCTTTACATACAGTCACAAAAGGTACATCACTTGAAAATCAAAGCAGGTCTGGCACAAAAAAAAAAATACGTATAGAAACAGTAAGATCAAAGCCAAGCGAACATACAGTAAAAGGTTATCGCTTACACATTATAGACATGTTGAATGCCCTATTTGAGACGATACAGAAGTATTGCCCTAGCGCATGCATCAGTACACGAGCAACGCATAGTATTCTCGCCGTAGTAGCTCACTGGCTACAGTTTTCGCTGGTGACCACAAAGCCACGGGTTCGAACTCGTTCGTGGTGACCGTATTTTTGACATCGTGTACTTAAATGTAGGCGTAAAGTAAGATTTGAAAGAAAACGGCGACCAGAGTAATCCGAAGACCCGCGGTACGGCGCGCCTCGTAATCAGATTGTAATTTTTTCCCGTAATACCAAAGAGTTTAACTTGGACACATAGTAGTAGATAGGAACGAGTAGAACAGTTATGCAACGGAAGTAAATATAAAAACTGCGTCAACACAACTGTAGCAAATATTCTCCTGATTTAATTACCAACGCTGGCCAAAATTCAGGTGAATAAATTTTGTAAACGCAGTTTTAACGAGGTATGTCTGAGTGCTTCCTAATACAAACTTTCTGGAAAAAAACAGTTTAGGAGTCTCGGATTCCGATTTTAGAAGCTATTAGGCCCATGATTTGTCTTTGCAGATAGAACAAGTGTCCTCATTCCGCAGATTGCGCCCCGTATAACCTGCCATTTCTAGATTGCACAGTTATGAAAACGAGACATTCTTTTTATATTTTAAGGTGTTTTTGTGCACACAGAAAAAAAAGACAAGTTGATCGGTGGTTTCTGAATATGCTCTACAAATCTGCATATCATACTTGGGGTCCTCAGGCAATAATTAAATAGTTGGGTAATTAAACTTATTTATTTAGTGAGTTACGGGGAAAACAAAAAAATGTCTGAGTTACTATAGGCTGTTGCGAATAGTATGCGTTCGGTTCAATTCACTTCCCACGCGCCTTTGATATTCAATTTTTTCGCTCAAGTTATGTGGGACACCCTGTATACGCTTGCATTGCAGCTACAACCTCCATGGGGGAGGCAGTGCTACCGATACCTTGGCCAAATGATATTTAAGGTTCGGTTGCCGTAAAAAATTGAAAAGCGGTTCATTGCCGAGAAAAAATGCTGGGTGAAGAGGTACGTGCTGATGATACAGGGATGGGAAGTACATGTTCCTCTCTGCTTCTATTTCAAGGCACTGAAGAAGAACGTGGATAACTGTAAGGCTATCGCCGCATCTACTACATGTTGGAGGATAAATTCCAGTCTGTTGGTGCGAGTGAGTGCCGTAGGTGTGGCCTATCCATAATCCGCAACGAAGCCCTTCCGTGTGTCTTAGGGTCCTTTCGGTGATCCAGTTCCCTAATTTTGGTTTTATAGTGTACAGCTTATTTGATATTTCAGTATCCCTCTGGCTTCGCCAATACTTCCTCAACTGAAAAATGGCAAAAGATTGCACGTGACTCAGAGGTAACGTATCAGTGATTTATAAGAAACATTTTTAATGTGCCGAATTGCTCTTTAATAAACATATTGTATTTCTACTGTTAATATTGATATTAGTATACGAATATGTCATAAATAATTGTTTAAGTTGTCTATTTCGAGCCAATTATTGAGTGCATGAATTCGGGTGCATCATGCAATAAAGAGATTACATGCCACAAATCTTCTCGGCAGCAACTCCCTCTATCTGGGATATGCAGCGCACACTTTCCTTTTCTTCTTCCTTTTTTGTTTGGCGTATTTTTTCATTAAACGCTACCCACGTTTGTGATCGACCAGCCACCACTACTGACTCCTCGCAACCACTCAACTCTTCACGTAGAGATGGCCCTCATTAATTTGAAAGAATGTCTTGGCTCATTCGAAGAAAGCGCAGGCGAATAAAGTAAAATAACAAGGCACGCTCCAAGGCACACAAGTAGCGCTGTTTTTCGTACACTAAAGCAAAATACCTGGGCTGGCCTTTCTATAATACCCTTTTCTGCCTTTCTTTAAGCTATACCCAGACGTATTCGTGCTAGATTCTCTTACAGTGGCCTATCGTTTATTCACTGCTCCACTACTAAGTAAGCTAAACTACATCCACCCGCCGCGGTTTCTTAGTGGCTAATGTGTTGGGCTGCTAAGCACGAGAATGCGGCATCGAATCTCGGCCACGGTGGCCGAATTTCGATGGGGGCGAAATGCGAAAACACCCGTGCACTTAGATTTAAGCGCACGTTAATGAACCCCCGTTGGTCCACATTTTCGAATACCCCCACTACGGCGTGCCTCATTATCAGCTCGTGGTTTTGGCACGTAAAACCACACAATTTATTTAATTTATTTTTTTTAGAGCAGATCCTGGGTATACTCTTGCAATTTTTTTCTGAGTGTCTCTTGGTTGCGTCCCATGGTTCAGAACATTTTCATTCCAGGAATGTGATTTCCGCCTCTCATAATGCACCACATATAGTGTTGATATAAAAAGTATTCCTGTCACATTTTTTGGTACCATGGTAGCGTGTCAACTGCACATTGGTAGGTACCTGTTTATTATTCACGACCTATTGTGCTCAAAGTGACCAGCCCTCCATAAACCAACAGCACAATTCAAAATATTTAGGTTGGTATCGCATGTTTCAATCAAAGCGCACTCATATCATGCTTTAGCCAGGGCGCAATGAGTTTACCTGAAGCTTCCCCTTTCGACGAGTAGTAAACATATCTGTTTTCTTGTTACTGCACTAATACGTTATGAGCTAGGTATCGGCATATCCATATAATACCATGTGTAGCGGTTGCTTCTAACATCATGGTTCATCGCAACATCACGACTACTCGTAACATCACACTCGAAGCTTTGTATATGAGACTGGAGATCACAATGATGTGCCCGCTTTTGCACGAGGCACAAAGTGATAGTAGCCCACACTGGCGTTCAGTTGAATACCGATCTTGCGCATTGCTTGTGTAAACATTCGTTCCCTTGTATGACTGGGATTGCAAGTTCATGTAAAAGGGTACATTGCAATAGAGCATAGTCACCTTGGCAATGGCACAGTCATGTTGTCCTCCCTATTGGTAAAATTTATCGTGAATACTCTCGTATTTGTGTCACATACATAAATAAAGTATGATGTCAAAATTTCAGTTGTGTTTTAGCTCCCTACAGACTTTTCAATCACAGTTGTGCATTCCTAAACTTGCCGCGTGGCTAGGTATATTAAAATCGCAACACTTAATTATGCTGTGCAGAACTGTATTGAAACCGATTGATTCACGATTAGTAGAACAACCACAAACAAACTGAAAGCTGGTTTAATTGTTCTGAGCTTGCGTTCTCCTATTGTCCATAACAGTAACTTTAAAATAAACGGTTCAGCACAGTGGGCGGGCCAACACTTAACTGTTTTTTTACCTCCAAAAGGCCGTCACGGTGCCATGAACTTGTTGACTCTAAATACCTACCTCTGTTACTCGACTCAGCAGTTCGTGCCAATATTGCCAGTGACAAGTTCCACATTCGTCCGGTCCAGAATCTTTTCCAACTCGTATTCTAAGGACGCTCAGAAATAAACCATGCTTGTTTCGTGGCGTGCATTAGTCAAGGCCATAATATAGAAGGCTCGAGAGAAGCACTACATGTCAATCCCAACAAAGTATAACGGCGTAGGAAGTGGGCAGAAGTTATATGAACGGAAATTTGGATGATGATGGGTGGGGAAAAACTGATTATGGTATATTATTATTATTATTATTATTATTATTATTATTATTATTATTACTTTGATAATGGAACGTTTTTCGTGAATATAGGAAGGGGAAAGAGTTGGTGCACCACTGAGTGTTACAACTGCGGTAGGCAAACAGCTTCACAGTGGCGTAGTTAGCGAACCATCAGATTAACGAAAGACAAGAAACGAGTGTTTTGCCATACTGGCGCTGCTTCATTATAATATTGATCGCTGTAGGTTGGTGAGTTCCGCGAAAATATACGTACTCTAGTACGCCTTATTTAGAGTGTAGAAGCTTATAATGACACTCGCCTTACTAAATTCAAACAAGAGAAAGCTTTCAAAGGAAGGCTGAGACGAAGTTACCGATAGTAGGCGAAAAACTCAAGGCTCAGCTTGAAGCCCACGTTCGGCAATGAAAGCCTTGGCAACGGACTTGTCCTGACTTTCCCTGGTACTGCAGTCCTTACAGAGACAAGTCTGATTTTTGAAATCTTGGCTCGAGGTGAACGCTTCCCCTGTTCATCTCCTGTTTATTGTCACTAGATACTAAAGCAACTCGATAAGAAGCACCGAACAAACGATCAAACTCTTTCTGGTGGGATATTTGCTGTGCAACACTTTTAGTCATATTAATAGCAAATACACTTGAATGACCTCGTCAAAGCTCATTGCCGTTCTCTGTTATACCGGAAAACAAGCACAGCTTGCTATCTAGCATGTGTGTTTTTGAGAGACGGTTTAATCACAAGGAAATATGATAACCAAAGTGACCGATAACACTTTCACGTTCGCATGACCTAATGGAAATATCGAGACTATAATCAGTAACACTTCTTCAAGCAGTAAAAAAAAGAAAATAAGAAAAACGAACAAAACGAAGTTGCAACTGCGTCGTAAGCTGGCGGCAGGTCATTTGCCGGCCATCCTCACACGCGTAATTTGGTGCGCCGAGCACGATAAAACCCGGTCTACTGGACCTCCCTTCCACGCCTCTGTTCCTTCCGTTTCCTGTGCTTTTACTTCCTGCACTCGCCTTGCTTCCCCTATTTAGCCGCTCTGAGGTTCGCCGAGGCGGAAGATGATTCCTCGAAATAGCTCTGCCGATATCGGTCTCTCCCCTTCCACCACGAATCCTGTGATACCTCTCATGAGGGCTATCTCTACGCACACCGAGATGTTTATACACTGACCCAAAGAACTGGCTTCTCGCAACTGTGATGAGGAAAACCGGAAATATCAACCTGCTCTTATCGTCACAATCCCTCTGCTGAAAAAAAGGAAGTCGCAGTTTCGCCCGAATGGGGAAGCATCAATTGCGATAGCAAATTGGTGGACAGCTACACGAAGTAAGGACAGTAGTTTTATCGGTCGTATAAACTTGAAAACTTAGGAATACTAACTAAATTAACAAGCACGGTGTCACGCGCTCACAAGCAAACATGAATATTACTCACTGGATGACTGCGGAAACTCGCTTTTAAAGCGCTGCAGTGAGGAAACGCGGCAGCAGCAGCGAGCGAATTGACATTCGTGCTACCGCTCGCATCAACGCGAACTAAGGCGCGAAAACACTGCGCAGTGTGGACTGTGTACCCGTCGAAGACGCCTTTCAAGATACAGCGACCCGGCCGGATGACAGCTTTACAATTGCTAGGCAGCACAGCGGGTCCTGGCATTTTAGGAGTAGCCCGACATTTGTGCGCAGGTGCGAGTAAGAGCAGGGTATGAGAGAGTAAGTGTGGGGGCTTTCGTTCCTTGAATATCTGACTTTGCCTAGGCACTGCCGAGGAGAAGTTTCTTTGCTCGTGTTGTGTGCGTTTCTCTAGGCGTGCCGGCATTGCGGAGCGGGGTCGAATTTGCTTATGCTCTGACGCTGGCTGCTGGCACGGTGAACCAGGTTAAGGAGCGGGCACTGACGCCCTTCTTGGTGATCGGTGTGTGTAAAGGTACGTCGGGACGTACGCAAATCCCAGAAGGTAAAGGTACATCGGACAGACATTCTCGCCCCTGTGTCACTTGTGCTGAGTCAGTCATGGCCGATTATACTGTTCTCGTGCCTTACGGTGCGCTACATTAAAAAAAAACGCCACACATTTTTCCGTGAGAGCAGTAGGGGCCGTAATAGAGGCCGGGCCTACACTCCTGGAGCAGCATGTCCGCTCGTGCCAGGCTTTTCGTATGCTGCCATCCGTGAGTTTTCAGTAGCATTTTTGAATGGTCCCCTTTTAGTCAAATCTTACAAAACTGCCTTTGGGGGCATGGTTAAATGCAAACACTGCCTGACTGGCCCATGGCAACCTCACAACTGAAGCAGTAAGGCAGACGCGACCTACAAGACCATAGCGCATAAAGAATAAGAAGAAATGCTTAATAGTATGCGTATTCTTCAACAGTTCCTCCGATAACATCAAATCATGTGATATAGGATGATACAATAATGGAAAACAATGATGTAAAAGAGAAAAAATCAGAAAACTATAAATATATCTATATATTTTAAATATTCGTATAGCATTTCTCTGAATTTCTTCTTAAATACCGGTGTTCTTATACCAAATTTTAAGAAAAGTGACGCGGATGAAGGCGCAATTCCGCTGGGGCGTACGAGAATACACAATGCTAAGTGAAATATCAAAATATCGGCTATTTCCGCAAAACAGCATTGCCACCACTCCAATTCACCTTGTAGACATATAGGCTGTTGTACACAGGCTCTTTAATGCCCAGACAGGTCATCGACATAGGCTGCGTCGCACAAGCCGCAAAATGAGCTCACCCTGCCGAATTCACATACGCGCTGTCCAAGGGTTCAGCTATAGTTCGGACGAAACACAAGGGCAAAAAGACGGAACGTGACACGGTGCTTCGAGGGCACAGGCGCCGAGGGGAAAGCAGTGGTGCGCGTAATAACCCGAGTTGGCCAGCTGCGCACTTCCCACGCGTCTCGGAGAGCGAAAACACGTGGCCGCTCTATGGAACGCTTCCGGTTGGGAGGAATGAGAAAGGGAAAAGGGAACGAAACTCGGGACGAAAGGGAAAAGCCTCGCGGAAGCTATAGCGGCGTCCCGGCCTGTCTCGCTTGCGCGGTTCGGTCGAAAGACTGTTTGCGTGGTTTGGTCGAGAGCGTGGAGACGTGCGTCGTCCCGCATGGTTGAGATGGACAACGCTGATCCTTCGCCGGGGTGCGCGCGAGACACCGACACACCACGCTCGGACATTTCCCCCCATTCCTAATCCTCCCCAACGTCCGGGCCATCTGCTTTTTTTTCTGGAACGACGGCCGCGTTCCTCCTGCTGCCTATTCCTGTAATTCGAAAGTTCGAGCCTCTCAAAAAGCGCAGAACAATAAACTTGCGATATTAGGGGGGGGGGGGGGGGAGGGAAAATAAACTTTGTCCTGTAGCTCACTTTCTGTCGCTAAGAAAACAGGAAACCTGAAATATTTGCCTCGTGTAACCGAGGAGATGGCACGTATCTGATAGCAATTAGCGACTCCGGGATCTGGAGGCACCACTCGCCTGCAAAAAAATTTTTACCTATCCTCATGGACAATTCGAAGTACTTGTGTTTACATATGCATCAGTATATTTGTTTACTTGTTCTACGTTTCTGGGCTCGCATGCAGAAGCTTGCGTTCCTGCTGGCTTTCCATTCCATGAGTTGGAAAGAAGTCCGACTTGCCAACTTGTGCCCTGAATCAAGCCGCTCTACATCTACTGCATGATTCATACTCCACTCGAGTTCGCATTTATACAGATGGTTCTTCGACTCTAACCAGCTCTGCTAGTATGGTAGTCATTCCGTCGATGTCAATCTGCAAGAAATTCAAAATCAGCCAGATCGCAACATCGACAGGATCCGAACTTTCCGCCTTCCGTAGCGCAGTGCTATATGTGCAGCAACAATCACCAAATCACTGGTCTGTATTCTGTGATTCAAAGGCAGCCCTACAATCACTCTTATCAGCTCTGCTCAGAGATATGATTACGCGACCATCAAGCAGTGGACGGAGGCCACGACATTATATTTCAGTGACTACCTCGGCACTGCAACATTACTGGCAATGAAAGTTCCCACAAAGCTGCCCATAAGGCACATGATGTATGTGAAAGCACCTAGATACCATAGTCAAAAACGTATGCCACGCGGCAACTCAGCGATTTTGCACATATTATTACTGTAAGTAAATGGAACACATCAATGTTCACCAACCGGCGCCTATCTGCCATGGAACTTTGCAACTTTTACATGGTTATAACCGACGGGAATACTCTAAAGACTAGGGAGGGTATCGCAGGAGTCAAGCGCCCGATTTACTCTTCAAAGCGCTGTTTTACTCTCGCAAAATGTTGAGTGGAGTGAAAGTCATTGTTCACTCCGTCAGCAACGAGAGAGTGAAATGTGATTTTCACACTGCCCTTCTGAGAGAGAGTAGAATACCCGTTCTAATGTTGCGGCAATAGAGAACAAAACATATTGTAAGCTTCTGCTTCAACTGTAGGAGGCTGGCCCCGAACATGGCGATGTGTCACTCACGCACGCTGAGCAAAGAACACAGCGTTTTGCTTCTAAGAGAGCAGGCAGCCACAGTTCAAAGGAACGCGGAGCGAGCGCTCTACTTTTTCACTCGGAGTTGCTCCACCGCTCGCGCGCTCAACATCGCGGAACAGCACAGCACTGGAGAAAGATGATCCGTCCAGCGAGCAGCAACGAAGGCCATCGAAGGGAGATCGTGTGTCGCCGCAAAAACACGACAGTCGTTCGACATTCGTTGGATATAACAACAAATCCTCCGCGGTAGGTGAATTCTAACTTACGCGCACATTATGCGTATGTGAAATGCTATCGCCAAGAGGTCGTCGCGGCGCTTAGCCGACGCGATTGACAACGGACTTGGCAAGTGTTGTGTGTCTCTCGATGTCAATCGAAAAGACCAGTCGTCGCAATAACTGCATGCGATTTTATCACTTGCCGCTATCCGTAGAAGCTCTGACAATCGCAAACGCTGCCAGAACCACCACGATATGTTCGATAAGATGTGAGATGAGAGGACGCTTAAAATGGTTTGTTCACCAGCCCATGATTCCTAGCATATGTGGAGCGTGCTTAGCGTGCGTTTTGTGTGTTTTAATTTATTCAGTTTGGCACTCTACTGGGTATGGAACGCTGTTGAATTAATCAGTCACATAACCGAAAGCGTCATTTTGCTGGCGGCATGATTTGTTAAAAATAAGCCGCGCGCTTGACGGTGTCTCGCCCTTGGGTAATCTGCGACCACTGAAGTTACGTGCAGCGCCAGTGCTAGTTTAAAACTTTGCCGTAGGCATTCAGCTGCATGCGGCAAGAAGTTAGTTGGGCGCGCTATCTTGAACTTACTGAAACCGCATGAGGAATTCATGTTTTATGCTGAATAAAGTATAAACCCCATATAAGCGATCTTGCGCTTAGATGTAGGTGGCTGTCGCGTTCGCTCGTCGCCTACAAGTCGGACTCCGTGCGAGAGACGATTTTGAGCGATGTTTCCCCGGTGTTGCCGGTATGATGGCTGCAAATACGCATCGAAACTAGCGTGAGGAGTGCTTTAGTAATTTATGTTGAGGTATTTTAGTGTAAAAACTAGCATAAACATTTCTGAAGGCCTTGCAGTATAAGGCCTTGCACGTATAAAAATTCAATCGTTTGCTGGTTCCGCGCGACAATCGGTAGCACTTGAGCGATGTACATCCTGTTCCGGCTTCGCGCTATTGGCTAGTCGCTCATGGCACTTCAGGGCGACAAGCGACGAATTCTAGATTTCCAGAACCCAGCGATCTGTTCAAGCTCAGGCTAGTTTTGTCGCTCGAAGTCGTTGCTCGTCGCCGTCGCGCACTGAATCGCTCTCATGGTCCTTAGCCCTAAGACTGAACACTGTGTTTGTTCATGTATTAAAATGGTGTGATTATATGTCTGATTTTATGTCTCCTGTAGCGGTTTTCGAGTGCGGTGCGAATATGAAAGGGTACTTATGTGCACGAACTCGGTCGGGGAGGGGGGAATTGTCAAGTAGCGAGCTAGGTATCAGCATCGAATATAACGGCTGATGTGTGGAATTACAATTGCAGGGGCGCTTTGCATACGCCTATTGTTTTGGACATGCCTGTGCATTTGCTAGTATGAGTTGGCGTTTCAGAGTTCTGTCATATGAACAGCTAAATCACCCTTCCTCTGGGGGTTACAAGCGTAATGTGTGCATCTTGCTACTGCATGGAGGATCAAAATGTGTTTATCGATTTATTATTTTTAGTGGAGAAATAAAGTATCAAAATAAAATGTTGCTTTAATTCCATGTTACCAGTCGTCTGTCGTACACAAAACAAAGAGTTGGTCTAATAAACTAATTACTACGGTCTAACTGCAACTTTTACATACCTTCAAGAATGTAAAATGCTAGATTTGAAACTACAGAAGTAGTCGAGTCTGTCAACAATGAACTTGATGCGCACTTCATAAATGAAAATAAGTTCATGCCTTTTAGTAAGCTTAGATGTAGGCCGTAGTAAACTTTCTTGGTAGTCTTGAAATGTGGGTAAGCTTGCCTAACAAGTCTTCTTGCCCTCTCTTATAGGCACATCCAGTCACATCCATTGCACTTGAGGACTATATTTTTATCCCTACTGAGCATCATGTTTGCAGATATGATCCTCATATTACTTCTTGAGCAGTGGCACAACCAGAAATGGTGCGGGGGGGGGGGCACATTTGGCATGTGTTTAGGATGTGTCGCAAGTGGTGTTGGCGATACACCATACTAATGACAGACTTATGACATCTGACAATGACCAAAATTCTATTTATTAGTAGGAGTATTTTAACATTGGTGCTGAACGAGGAAGAGCTGTCAGTTATTTCTTTTTTTGTTTAAATCTAAAGATTGAAGTTAGTTTAGCAGTCGACTGTTACAGTCATTTAGATATTTCGCATGCATTTCAGTAGGAAGACTAAGAGCTAAGACTGTTTTTTAGCGCCATGGCCTTACATCTTGACTGTCTTGATGTTGTTTTACACCATGTCCTCGTGTTGACTTTTGCACACGGTATTTTGCAAGCACCCGCTTTATGTAACGCAAGAAGGCGGCTGCAAGGACAGAAGGATGTCAAAGGTCCAGCCCAGCTCGACTTCACGTAGTGCAGACGAGCGCGTGCCAAAGAACTAAATTCGTTGCCATGCAATTTGGACGAGAAAACTAGAATGTGAGTATATTGGGTGTACCATTTGACTAAATGTCAACAAAACTTTCAAAATACAGTGTCACACCAAGATGAAAATTCTCACGTGCTCTAGGCAGTCATATTAAGCAGGGTGTGACCGAGCTAGTTGGTATTCCATGCTGAAGCCAATAGTGCAATACTGGACTCAGGACACAAAAGGCGACAAGGACGAGCGCTTATCTTTCTCGCAAGAGTGTCCCGTGTCCACTCTTGCGGTAGTCATTTCAGTCTTCCTAACATGGTATATTTATGTAATGTCGCTGATGGAAAAGTGAAAATCAAGTATGCTCTCTTGAGACAAACACATAGGAGCAAGTGTCATTGAAAAGTTTGAGATGTGTTTAAAAAAAGCCATTTCTATAGTTTTGTGAGAGGTGACTACTTTTTGGCTTGCCTCCCAACAGATATATCCATGTGATAAAAAAATATCGGTACAATGAACTTGTATATTTGTTTGATGACAAGATACATACTTGCAATGAGCACGGTGCCTGTGTTCACTATGAAAAGCAATAGCTCATGCTTGGTTAGGTGCTTAGATACATTCAACAGCTTTAATAGCTTACATTTAACAGCACGTGAATGCAAGGGTGCAACTACGAACCGCTGTCATTCTGTATTTTAAATGCTGACATGACGCAGACAGATTTTCATGTCTTCCCTTTTATCTATTTTTTACACCTAATTTTAGAAGTATGGCCTCCTTTTCGGCTCCAGAAAGGGGAAGCATTAGGGGCAGAGTATCCCATGTTTAAGAAGTCATTATTGTTTACGTGCATGCTCACGACACCAGTTCATTAGAACCGTTCGTGCCTCCAGAAGCGAAATCAAGCAGCAATTAAGGCCTTTAACCGTCTACACCGTGGTGCACACCCTACGTCTTAGAAGCCGGAGAAACACTTGGAATTGAAAATTTTAAAAATGTAAAATTGCAGTTTCTCCTTCTCTCAAATAGTCATATAATAGCTTCAGGCAGGTATTTGATATTTTGATCAGGGTGACTCAATTTACTTGTCCACCAAGTATGCTAGCGGAGGTAGAGATGTGTTCAATACAAAGAACTGAAAGCATCTGAGTAGAACGCTCGTTCATCAATTGGCAGATGTGAATATATAGTGTTAAGCAAAAGCCCCTTAGTTTCATGGCTTCTGTCGACATAATTTTTATAAGGCAAAGTAAAGTTAAAGCATTTTTGCACATGGTAAATTTCTGGACTTAAGATGAAGTGCACACTCAGGCGATGTGTTAATGTTCCCAGACACATATGTACTTGTTTTGAGACGAAGATTCTGTGAAGTGCGGTAATTTTTCTTACTTTAGCACATCTTAACCACTTCAGTAGGAAAACAGCTTTGGTTTCAGGTAGTTGGTTCTTTGTGCAAGTATATGCATAATCTGCGTGTCATCCTTGCGCAGGGGCCATGCTAATCTTCTCTGTATCGTTCGAGTTTTAGTATATGTACTTTACTGGCTCCGGACAGGCCGCCATTGGAATATGAACCTGGTAACGTTTAACGCTGGAACGTTATCTAGTGAGGCGAGTCTAGCAGTGCTATTGGAGGAATTAGAGGGCAGTAAATGGGGATATAATAGGGCTCAGTGAAGTTAAGAGGCCAAAAGAAGCATATACAGTGCTAAAAAGCGGGCACGTCCTGTGCTACCGGGGCTTAGCAGAGAGACGAGAACTAGGAGTCGGATTCCTGATTAATAAGAAGATAGCTGGTAACATACAGGAATTCTATATCATCAACGAGAGGGTGGCATGTCTTGTTGTGAAACTTAATAAGAGGTACAAAATGAAGGTTGTACAGGTCTACGCCCCTGCATCTAGTCATGATGACCAGGAAGTCGAAAGCTTCTATGAAGACGTGGAATCGGCGATGGGGAAAGTCAAAACAAAATACAGTATACTGATGGGCGATTTCAATGCCAGGGTAGGCAAGAAGCAGGCCGGAGACAAGTCAGTGGGGGAATATGGCATAGGCTCTAGGAATAGCAGAGGAGAGTTATTAGTAGAGTTTGCAGAACAGAATAATATGCGGATAATGAATACCTTTTTCCGCAAGCGGGTTAGCCGAAAGTGAACGTGGAGGAGCCCGAATGGTGAGACTAGAAATGAAATCGACTTCATACTCTGCGCGAAC
Source organism: Dermacentor andersoni (assembly GCF_023375885.2). NCBI lineage: Eukaryota > Metazoa > Arthropoda > Arachnida > Ixodida > Ixodidae > Dermacentor > Dermacentor andersoni. The sequence continues at coordinate 79,621,517 of NC_092817.1, forward strand.
CCTGGCATCATACAAGATGTAGACGTGCTCGGCAAGGTGCGCTGCAGTGACCATAGGATGGTAAGAACTCGAATTAGCCTTGACTTGAGGATGGAACGGAAGAAACTGGTACATAAGAAGCCAATCAATGAGTTAGCGGTAAGAGGGAAACTAGAGGAATTCCGGATCAAGCTACAGAACAGGTATTCGGCTTTAACCCAGGAAGAGGACCATAGTGTTGAAGCAATGAACGACAATCTTATGGGCATCATTAAGGAGTGCGCAATAGAAGTCGGTGGTAACGCCGTTAAACAGATAACCAGTAAGCTATCGCAGGAGACGAAAGATCTGATCAAGAAACGCCAATGTATGAAAGCCTCTAACCCTACCGCTAGAATAGAACTGGAAGAACTTTCAAAGTTAATCAACAAGCGTAAGACAGCGGACATAAGGAACTATAGTATGGATAGAATTGAACAGGCTCTCAGGAACGGAGAAAGCCTAAAAGCAGTGAAAAAGAAACTAGGAATAGGCAAGAATCAGATGTGTGCGTTAAGAGACAAAGCCGGCAATATCGTTGCTAATATGGATGAGATAGTTCAAGTGGCCGAAGAGTATTATATAAATTTATACAGTACCACTAACACCCACGACGATAAGGTGAGAGGGAATAGGCTAGAGGAACTTGAAATCCCACAAGTAACACCGGAAGAGGTAAAGAACGCCTTGGGAGCTATGCAAAGGGGGAAGGCAACTGGGGAGGATCAGGTAACAGCAGATTTGTTGAAGGATGGTGGGAACACTGTCCTAGAAAGATTGGCCGCCCTATATACACAATGCCTCATGACCTCGAACGTACCGGAATCTTGGAAGAACGCTAACATAATCCTAATCCATAAGAAAGGGGACGCCAAAGACTTGAATAATTATAGACCGATCAGCTTACTGTCCGTTGCCTACAAAGTATTTACTAAGGTAATCGCAAATAGAATCAGGAATACCTTAGATTTCTGTCAACCAAGGGACCAGGCAGGATTCCGTAAAGGCTACTCAACAATAGACCATATTCACACTATCAATCAGGTGATAGAGAAATGTGCGGAATATAACCAACCCTTATATATAGCCTTCATTGATTACGAAAAAGCATTTGATTCAGTCGAAACCTCAGCAGTCATGAAGGCACTACGGAATCAGGGTGTAGATGAGCCATATTAAAGATACTGGAAGATATCTATAGCGGTTCCACAGTCACCGTAATCCTCCACAAAGAAAGCAACAAAATCCCAATAAAGAAAGGCGTCAGACAGGGAGATACGATATCTCCAATGCTATTCACAGCATGTTTACAGGAGGTATTCAGAAACCTGGAGTGGGAAGAATTGGGGATAAAAGTTGATGGAGAATACCTTAGCAACTTGCGATTCGCTGATGATATTGCCTTGCTTAGTAACTCAGGAGACCAATTGCAATGCATGCTCACTGACCTGGAGAGGCAAAGCAGAAGGGTGGGTCTGAAAATTAATCTACAGAAAACTAAAGTAATGTTTAACAGTCTCGGAAGAGAACAGCAGTTTACGATAGGTAGCGAGGCACTAGAAGTGGTAAGGGAATACATCTACTTAGGGCAGGCAGTGACCACGGATCCGGATCATGAGACTGAAATAACCAGAAGAATAAGAATGGGCTGGGGTGCGTTTAGCAGGCATTCTCAAATCATGAACAGCAGGTTGCCACTATCCCTCAAGAGGAAAGTGTATAACAGCTGCGTCTTACCAGTACTCACCTACGGGGCAGAAACCTGGAGGCTTACGAAAAGGGTTCTGCTGAAATTGAGGACGACGCAACGAGCTAAGGAAAGAAGAATGATAGGTGTAACGTTAAGGGATAAGAAAAGAGCAGATTGGGTGAGGGAACAAACACGGGTAAATGACATCTTAGTTGAAATCAAGAAAAAGAAATGGGCATGGGCCGGACATGTAATGAGGAGGGAAGATAACCGATGGTCATTAAGGGTTACGGACTGGATTCCAAGGGAAGGGAAGCGTAGTAGGGGGCGGCAGAAAGTTAGGTGGGCGGATGACATTAAGACGTTTGCAGGGACAACATGGCCACAATTAGTACATGACCGGGGTAGTTGGAGAAGTATGGGAGAGGCCTTTGCCCTGCAGTGGGCGTAACTAGGCTGATGATGATGATGATGATGATGATGATGATGATGATGCATAATCGCATGCCAAATCCATGTGCGTGGAAGGGATATGTGAAAAAGGATGGTGCCTTTCTCAATTTATGATTTGGTTCTTTGTTTGTCTTTTTCGTGCACTACCCTGCCTGTACTCAAGCTTATGTCACCTTTTTGAAAGCGACCGGATTGAGTCAGCGTCTGTGATCCGGACTGAGTGACCGACTGATATCTCCAGTGGACTTTCTCTCTCTTTTTTTAAAAATCTTTCCGTCCCCCTTTCCCTTTCCCCAGCGTAGGGTAGCCAACCGGGCTCAGTCCTGGTTAACCTCCCTACCTTTCATTTATCATTTTCTCTCTCTCTCTCTCTCTCACCTTTGATGCATCATATTCAAAACATCTGAAATTGGTTCACGTCTAAAGCCATGCTATACTTTAGTTAGATTGCATCTTCAACGAGTCACAATAATTGATTATGTAATTATTCAAGCTGTTCCTCATAAGTATAGCATCCTTGTCGTAATGGTAATGAAAAGCTACCATATAGGACAAGAAATTTGATGCGCAAGATTTTAATGCCAATGCTCCTTGCAGTTTTATACTCATTTGCTCCACACTAGATAATATTGTAAATTTAATTTTATTTATTTGTGAGAAAGTAACATATCAATCCCAACAGCACCAACAAAATACTTTCGGGAGGAGACCCACCGAATAGGAAATATGATACGCCTCTGTACCACTTTGACATCGGGCAGGATATTGCTGCAGAACCACGACAAGACACACTTAGAAACAATTGGTGGCAGCCTATACACGAATAACTTTATGTGAAATATAAGCAAAGCTAGCTAGACCTGCGGCCTCACATGAGAATATACAACACATTTCTAAATGCACAGTACTCTCCGTCAGGAACATCCATACGCTGTACAGGACCTTATCAAATGAGCTGCTGTCTTAGAATGCAGTACACAAAAAAAGTTTCTTACACAATTTATCTTTTATCTACATTACCAGCCCATGAGCTGCTTAGCAGCTCATCTGGTAACCTCTGCCATATAAGTGCATGCCTTTTGTGCCAGAAATGCGTTTGCTGGCCAGTAATGTGGTGCATATTTCTCTTCTATCATAGTGTCAATACGTTGTGAGTTTGCACACGTTTGTTCTGTGCTTAACGTTCCATTGTAAACTTTATTTTTGATAAGGTGGAACCAATTGAAAATAAAGGATATTTCTACACTGTAATACTGATGAAACTTTAGAGAATATACTTATGTTTTATTGCAACATGTGTTCTAAAGTTCATGGGCATCATTGTGATCTGATTTTATGTGTTTGTCAGTATGTTTCTGAAATTATTATTCAGTTTTCTTGTGACTGATCAATAAAGACTTTGACCTTTTAAGAGAGAAAGTGTTTCATTTGAGTAGCTCGGCGACTACACATTACATCCCATTCACCAAGCATAAGTGCAGGAGCTGCTTATGAAGGAATCAAATATCCCCCACGTGTAAGTATTGCGAATCCTTTCTAACGTGACCATGGATCTACATCGTGCTCTCATGCTATTGGGAAGAGTACTAGCACACTGTTCTAAAGGAGTACAAGCATTGTGTTTGGGGGAGTAGAAACACTCGGCTTGGAGGAGTGGAAGTGCTCGGTTTGGAAGAGTAGAAGCACTCGGTCTGGGGGATTACTAATACCTCTGTGGGGAGAGTATTAGCACTCTGCTGAAGAATACTAGCACTACCTTGTAGTGGAGTAACAAAACTCTGTTTTGAAGAGTTATACTCTCTCTCTCAAAGAGGGTCCATCTACTCTCGAAAAGAGAGTGAAATATGGGGCAAGCAGATGCTCCCTCAAAGAGAGTGCCCGGAACTCTCTTTGTTTTTAGAGTGAAGAAACGCTACTGTGCCGCTTGAGAGTAGGTGTTTCTTTCACGAACGTCTACTCATTCCTAACTGGAATAGCAGACAGTCCCAATTGCAGCAGATGTGGTGCCGAAGAAACGATGAAACACCTCCTGTGTGACTGCCCTACACACGAAGACGAGAAGAGTGCCCATCGTACAGCTTTGGAGCACTTAGGTTATCGTGCTTTCCCGAAGAAGATTGTGGGCTTGTGCATCTGCAATGTTCAAGGCCACAAAGGCACTGGTGCGTTTCCTGAAATGCACAGGCCTGGATGACCGCCTATGACTGATTCAGCGATGAACGCTTGTGTGCGTAACAGTGCAGACTGTGCACTTCTTTCGTTCTTCTCTTTCAATTCCCTTTTCCCCTTCCCCAGTGCAGGGTAGCCTACCGGGCTCAGCCTGATTAACCGCCCTGCCTTTCCCTTATGACTTCTGGCTGACTGACTGTGTTTAGGGATTCATCTGTACACACAGTGTTAAAAAATATTGTAATTTTTTCTGAGCTATTAGGAGTGGCTCGTGCAACCTAAGGGTGCTATTTACATCAGGAATATGAAAATAAGACATAGACAATACATGCCAAAGATAACAGTAAATCAAAATGCCACCACCTTCATCCATGTTAAAATCATTTCTCGGGAAAGCGGCTGAAATCACAGAACGTAATTAAATATGCTTGTGCCGCTATTCCGGCGCGAGCGTTATCAAAATAACACACGTGCTCATAAGGCTAAAGATAAGAAGTTTATGTAGTAGATAGTTGCTTTTTGTATTGGGATATAACTGTACGCGCATGCAATTGAATGCAGTTACAAGGAACACCTTTACTACGAAACGGCCGCTATGCCGAACCGGATAACACCGCCTGCCAAGCTCGCTTTCTTATTGTACACTCGCGCTGAATGCTCCAATGAAAAAATTTATAACAAATTTCCTACTTAAGCGAAACAATGTACGGGTGCCTGATCACATATTGGTCACTTACAACCAAGTAACAGCCGCGAATTTGGTTCTGCCTTAGCGCTGGCAACATAAAAAAATCTATCAATGCCTGAACAACGGAGCCAGGCGTAAAGCGCAAGGCTCTGAAAGCTAGGGTGATATTCCGGTGCAAGAGTGTACATCTTACACCATCGGGGATCTTCTCGGGTGACGAATTTTGGAGGCACTTTTACGAGAGTTCGCGCCCACAGAACCGGACGCATCGGCGTCCGAGGGCGCGACAGCGTTCCTTGAACTGCGCCGAGAAAACGTGCTTGGTGTTGTGCCAGAAACGCTGTCTAGTAGATGTCGACGCATCTTACGCTAGCCGGACGAAACCTTGGGAAAGCGAAAGTAGATAGTCTGAGCTGAGCGCTTACGGTCCGCTCCACTCAGACCAGTGTATCCTGAGAATTTTCACACAGCTGGCCACTGGAGGTGACAGTGCGCGTGCACAGAGCGCTGACGCCAGCAACGGAGCGTAGAGCCATTCTTGTTCAATGCTTTTCTAAAGTCTAAAAGGACCTTGGTAAGAATGCTTGCCGTCACTCCGCTACCGAGCCGACTGAGCGGAGCGTTCGTGTGCGGCCGCTGTCTTCTGTGACGTCTTGCAGGCAAGCTGAATGCGCGTCGCTTGCCTCTGCAGGAGACGTCGTTTTTTAAAGAAAAATAATTCAACGCATTTCACTAAAGACATCTGCGCGCGTGAAATCTGAACAGAGCAGAGCGTAAGCGACGGTACGCTAAAACAGTCTACTATCACCGAAAGTAATCATCTGACAAGACCGCCGCTGCATTGAACTCCATGCAGCTGTCCTTTGCGTCGCTGCACAGATTTCCAAGCGAGCACCCGATCGACATCAATATTACTAGATTGGCGGTAATCAACTACTCGGTGAAGCGATCCGTGCAGCCACAAAAGAACAAAACAAATTTTTACAGTGAAATTGTATAGGACTAGGATCCCGAGATTTCTTCGTCTCCGTAGCCAAAAACTCGAACAATCGCAGCAGTGACGTCACTACACTTTCATATGTAAAGGAAAAGCCCGCCTAGAAACTTATTTCATTTGTGTTGTGAAAGCGCAAATTGCCAATGGAAAGGCCACGCATAGTTAGGACTCCCCAAAAGCAGCGTGAACACGATGAGCGGCGACGGCAACAGCAACGTCAATATGCCCAATGGCGTCGTTCTCAGGCTGGCCAGGACCCAGTTCAAGGCTACGTCACATTGCCCTATCGGACAAGGTGATACCACAGCTTCACTAGCCGACCACCATCACAGCGGGGATTAGAACCCATTTTGTTAAAATAAACACTGTGTTATGCTAAGAATGAAGATCAATTCGTTTCATGCAGCAAGCTAATTCTGCCCAATTCAATGCTCTAACTCACCGCCTTTATAACGAGGTAACCGGTACAACAAAGAATATTTCGGGTGCCGCTTCCTTCGAGTCGTATTGCAGACGTTTCGTAATATATTTCGTAACCAAGCGCGATGTGTGCCTCGTCTCTGATTTATTGAGCGACGGCCAATCTCGAATACTGCGTGCCGACGTTCAGGGAAATGTCCAGACATTTTGTAAGAGTCGTTAAGGATGAATATGAAAGTTGCCGCTGGACCACAGTTTGCAGAGTTTACCTTAATACTAGCGCGAGGCTGTTTGTGTGCAAATCTGCTGGAATTTACGAGAATGTTAAGGCTATATCAGATCAGCCACACGATTGGATAATGCTAATGTTGCAAAATGCCATGACAGCTTTGCAGGAGTCTGCTAAAGGTCACGTACAAGTATTTCATACTGTCTATGTGTCCAATAGATGCTGTTCAGTGATGCGTCAAATCGCTTCTGCTTTCCTCAACTGAATATTCGCGGTTATTGGACCAGCGAGAGTACACCTTTGCTCAGGTACAGGTAGCCATTCCGAAAGAAGTGCCAAATTTAGGTCACAGGGCAGGGGGTAATATTGAAATATTTGTGTTTTCCTTTTCTGTGGACCGCTATGGCTGCCACTGCAACAACCAGCCGTCTGTTTTCAATACTCTTTGCTGAAGTCGGACATGTTCGGTCGGCGTCTTACTCCTGGAACCGCCACGAGGAATGCTGTACTCCGTTACTACGCAGTTGCTTTCGTTTTTGTAGTACGCCTGCAGGGATAAGAACTGAGGAAATCTAATATAAAAAAACTCACAAAAGCAAATAACCAATGATGGCCAGCACCGCGCAATCTCCTGAGTGCTTTCTCTGGCAACAAACCTCTGCCGGGAGCATCTTCTATGAATAAAAAGAGCTGTACACCTCGTCTGGATCTGATACCTGATATACTCTCGTTACCCACCACATTCATTCCGGTTCGGACCCTCGGCTGCAGAGCTCTGCGAATTGTTAGCAATGTTTTGCGGGCGGAAGAAAATTTACGGACAGTATGAACACCATTTTTTACTCAGTCACGTATTGAAGGAGGAGCAACACTGCACTTATTGTAACTTTTATCAAAAAGGAAAAGAACATTGCGGGTTCAAACATTCCACTGATTGGTAGCGCGTGGGTGTTTTGTGCAGTGAAATTTCCAAACCGTGCTTGCCGTAAAGAACGCGCTGGAGCCGTCTAAGCAGGTATATGGCTGATAAATAGGTTTACAGTGTTGTATTTTCTTGACTTGCGTGATCCCACTAGCAATGCAAACACGTTCGCCTGTGCATCAATAGTTCCCTGCGGGGCATTCGATTTCATAAAGTGTAACGAAGCTCACGTCCCTCCTTTCTTTCATTTCATCCCGCAACCTCTTTCCCACTGCGTAGGATATTTTTTTTATTGCATAGGGCTTCTGGTTATTCTTTCTGCCCTTCCTTCCTTTTCTGCTTCTCCTCCTATGTGATTCCATATTCCTGGCGCACTGTTAAGGGTTCTTGCCTTGGTTGTTTGTGGAACAGCGTGAAATATTTGACAGCAGAGCTGAAGTTTTCAGATAATTCCATGCTAATTTCGTGCAACAAAGCGATCTGCTGGTTTAGAGCTGCCCTGAACTCTATCTTAATAAATTTCAATTTACAAAAATAATAAAAATAAGAAAGTAAACACCAGTGGCCAGAGAAGTCGCGCTGTGGGCTTTTCTAAGGACATCATGTAATTTGTTTACTGCATTAAGTAAAGTTATTCGACGTAAAAATCTCAATTATGAGGACAACTGCGTTCAACTGAAGCTGTAATTTTAAAGTCCGTAAGGTTCACGGGTGAATAAAATAGAATACAATAATATTGTTTCAGTTAGCTGCGGAAAAAAATTATCGAAAGCTGGCTCTACGACACCTATTAGATGTACAGCGCAGTTTATGCAGATTTCGGTCGCATAAACTCCTCTACAACGCCCGCACGCGTACATGTCGCAAGCAACTAAGAGTTGCTTTATCCCCTGAGATCTATAGAAATATTTTTTTGACTCTCTTCAGCGAGCAAAAGCACTTTAATATCTTTAATCATATTAACCTAATTAATTTGTATGATAACCTAACATTTTCTTAGGGCGAAAGATGAGGTAAATAATTTTTTTATCGATAGACCTTTTACAGCAAGCCGTCTGTGCACCTCGCACAGGGGCCGCCGTGGGAGAACCGCCATTGAACGCCTTCTGAATCAGGAGTAATCAGGCATCATCCGCCGCCGGCAACTCCAGCAACGATCTGCCGAGAGGCAAGGAATCACTTAGTACTATTTATTTATTAAGTGCAAGAGTAGAGAGAAGACCTGCTCTTTTGTGAACTGCAAGAACTGTGGCGTGAACTTGAGGGTGAAGGATTATTCTCCCGAGAAAGAAGTTTGAGCCTGATACAGTGTACCTACAATTGTCATGTTACAAGGAAAGAAATATCGTGCCTAATTGGCATCACAGGTTTTTTTTTTTTACTCGACCTTGGACTGATGGAGCACTGGTAGCTCGCCCTGTGCTGGGTAGCTCGCCCAGATGGACCGATTGGCGGTAATAACTTCCCGAGCAACACCCCCTGCAACAGCAGCACAGCGTTACTGCCACCGCTAGCACAAAATATCACGGAAGGTTGAATTTCAATATCGATGCACGTCAGCGCTACGACCTCCCGACGCAAACGCGACTAACATAGTCGAGCAAATTTCACTTTCCATAAGAGCGAAGTCAAACGTGGAATAATACGGGTGCAACCTGACTTTTCTTTCGGCGCGGGTAATCAGACAGTAAGCTAGCAATCACTGAAACATTTTAGTCCACGCGTACGCAAATACATATTAATTTGGGCAAATCAGAAAGAAATTCTCGGGCGTTCTGAACAACGCTGGTGACGAAATTGACGCGGTCAGAACCAACCACTCTGGCCGGAGCAGATCGCAAAGAGGCCTTTTATGCCCACGCACTCACGCCTAATCCAAGACGCAGTTGTTGCACATACAGTTAACGAAGACAAGCCTACCACTTTGAAGACTAGACTTTAATAGGTAACATCAAACTGCTGCATTCGTCGCCTTCAGTCGGTAAGCTTCCACACAATGCAGACAGGTTACAATGCAGACAGAACCTATAAATGAAATTCGTATACTTTCCCTTCTTATGCATTTTGTCTTGTGGCTGGCACAGCATGGCCTTAGTTGCCTTTGTGCTATTAAACCCCAACTAACCAACCAATCAACCTTCTTATACGCATTTGGCCAAAGCTTTTATGTCGTACACTCGCTCGCTGCCCACCATAGTGGCCAAAATAGCGCTGCCCCGAGCCGTGCCTGCGGCCATCATGGTCCCCGTAAGCAGCGAGCAAACGTCGATCAGAAGGCGCTCAGTAGTAGGAGCTCTCACGGGACCTAATATGCCGGCACCCATGGGTATGGTGAGGTAAAGGACTATACGGCTGCCCAGGCACATAAATCACCCCGGGCGCCACGTCAATAACACCAGCGTGCAGCGCTATGGCCGATCCCAAAGTGCGAATCTAAGCGTTTTTGCTAAGAATGACTGATTTTCACTTTCTTGCGTGAACCGGTTGGTTATATGACATTGTCAAGAAAGAAAAAGCCCATAGGGATTTCTCTTGTAGCTTCGTGCTACGTACAGGTGGGTGACAGATTATTTCTTTCAATACTAATATTCGAGGCTGCTTGCGCCCACGTGACTTCGGCAGCTGTTTTTATGGCGGAAGATGCCCCTCTAAGCTGCTCAACCGTAAAGAAAGTAAAGTTCCCAACCGGGGTACATCTTTGCCAATATGACAGCGTGAAGGTGATCGGAGGCTGCAGAGTTGGAGCCGACGACCGCTAGCAGTCGAGGCAGACGGCGGTTGAACAACCACGTCAGCATTTCGGACGTTATTGGGCATTAAAGCTTTAGTACCGTATATTTCAGAAAGCGCGTTGCTTTTGCGGAGTCGTTTGAAGGCCGCAGGGTGCCGTCAGCGAGATTCCCATTTGTCCGCATGTTCAGAATTTGTGGGCCTTCCCTAGCGTTTGGACTGCTGCCCTCACGTGTGTATAGCGACTCGCACTTCGCTAAGCAACAGTGTCGACGGAAGTCGTCTCCGTCTGCTACGTCAATATATATGCCCGGCACAAACGCAAAGCGTTGTAGCAGAAGGCCCGCAATACTAACCGATTTCAAACCGATCTAAATAAAACAAGATAGTGAATAAAGATCTTCAGCCTCTCCTTTAGTTTGCACTTATGCAATTTTGCACTTATGGTTGTCAGCCAACATCACCTGCTAGACTTAAGGCTTTTTCGCATGGCACCACTGCCGTTCAGCGACAGCAAAATTCGTGTCGCTTCGCGACCACCACGACCTTCATGCGACCACTGGGACTGGGTGCCGCCTGTGTGCTCGTGCCAAAGCGGAGTCGTGGCGATAAGGGTGATTGTGGCACCGTCGAAATAGGGGCTTTTGCTGGCTACGTTTATATTTTACCGTATGTTGCCGTTTGCCACGCTGTGCAATCTTTAATTCATCGAAGCTGTGGATGGGGCGATTATGAATGTTCATCGCTTTTAAGTACTACAAGAATTATACCATTACATTTCTAAACAAAACATCAGAATGCATCAATTTGTCCAGTTTCCGTAGTGTATCTATTGTAACGGTAGAGAGGCTTCAATACATTGTCAACAGCGGGAAACCTTGGCCACCATACCAACGGAAATTGCGCTGTGGCTGACGCACTTTAAAGATATCTACGAAAATCGCTGTGCGACGTCTGCGCAGCAGCGATCATTTCGGGCAAGTGGCTGGATGTGAAACAGCTTTTAGGACTTCTTCCTCATAGTGTTAAGACCGTCTCATAGTTCAATTTTTGATGCCAGTTTCTTTTTAAATTATTGCGTGTTAATATTACGCTTAGGTAATATTAAACTTGAATAAACACTACTCATGTTACAGTAAAAATAACACTGCATGCTGACGCATCATTCATTTTTTTATTTCATATCCAGCACTCGCAAACTAGAATCCACCTTAACTGTTTAATTTGTTTTAGAAGAGCGGCCGCTAGCAATCGCTTTGCCAATATAGTATTTTATGCATCCAGCAGGAATCGAAAATTTTTGTTCCTACGCTTGCTTTTCGAACTGTGTTCGGGAAGTAACCAGACTCATGCGCTCACTTTCTCATTCACTGAAGTTGCTATCCAGTATTTCGTAATGCAGATATTGATTGCCAATCTAGTTCTAGATTGGCAATCAAAAGTTGTTGTGGCACGAATGCCACATCAACTCAAGCCCAATGGGTCCCCCAAAAGTACAAACCCAATTTCTTTCCCCTTACACAGCGGAGCGAAGTCTAACGAATCGATCATGTACTGGAGCGTTATTCAATAAAGAAAAAAGGCAGAAAGAAAGGAAGTGAGACAGAAAAGAAGGAAAGAAAGTTTGAAAAAGTAAACAAAAAAAAAACGAAGATAGAAAGAAAAAGAAAGAAAGAAAGAAAGAAGGAAAAAAAGAAAGAAAGAAAGAAAAAAAGAAAGAAAGAAACTGTTCATCCTCGTGCCCTCTTTCTGCAAGCCATAGGAAATCGGCATTTTGCATTCATGGCATTCCCACTTGTATATAGTTGATTTCTCGTTGCCTGGGCTAGCTTATATAAGTGTGTGCATGTGGATGTGTAAAAACGTCAAAATATGGCTCCTCGGAAAGCTTTACAACCTTTTTTTTCTTTTTTGAAAGCAGGAATGATTTCTTGTACGGAAAAATGTGCCATTGTTGCATTGGAGGTTAACCGTCTCATTTCTCAGCACACTAATTCATCTAGGCGACCGCGACACCAATGCATTTCATGCCCTTTGAATTTATGATGTAACACTATAGAAGAATACAAATCACTCGAACGCGTGCGAACTTTACTGCCTCGCATGATGCACGACTCTTTGAAAAACGATAGTCCATATTGCACACCAGCACCGATGGCTGTGTTGTTACCAGCTCCTAGCTGTCAGGAAAGACAGGAAAGAGTTCCAGCAAAACACATGGTCTCTACTTGTAAAATTCTCGACAAAATATCAGCACGCTTTAACAGCACCTCCGATTTGCAAGTGAAATATAAGCTTCGAAAGCCCAGAAATGAAAATTATAGATATAAAATTTAAGATATTATGAAAGAAAGAGATGTAGTCACTCTATAATGGTGACGGCTACTCCTTTTTCATATCAGAAAAAGACAACAGTATAAATTGAGATATGTAGTAAGAAAAAGGAAAAAAAAAACAACGTCCTAGGGCCAAACATCCACAACACACAGTCCTCCACACTCACGAACATATAGATACAAAACGCAAATGCAAGTCGCACTACAGTTTCCTTGTGTCGATGCACCAAAAGCAGTATCTCTCACTTTTTTCGGTAAAGGTCCACGTTTCTGCGTTCATGGTATACGTGTGCCTTCAAAATTTTGATTGAAGATTCGCTCGTTCCGTCTTCATGCAAAATTGTAGCTTCATGAGAAAGGAGCATGCGTGTGCTAAAGTGTGTACTGTAAGCTGTACAACCAATGTGAAACTGCGAAAGCCTCGTTCATCCTCTACTGCGGCGCATTTTATTTGTCGAACAATTTACAGCGACTGTCAGGAAAGAACTGCCTATCCCGTCTTATAGTATTCGGCTATTTCTGTTGAAAAAAAAACATAAAGACTATTATATACTGGGGGTATCAGCGAACAGATATAAAATTTTCAAGAAGGATGCCTGTGGCAGATAGCAAAATTCTTGCTCATGAGGTGGTCTGCTCGAAGCGGCGGGCACTACTCGTACAAAAAAAATGATATGCATAATTGACTAATTAACAAACATCCCCTAATTTTGTTTCTACGTAATTACTTTATGGTCCATATTGCAATTTACATGCCGTAGGGTTCGCAAACGGATCCACTTGAACGAATTGCCAGATGACAGCAGTTTCGAGATATTAAGTTCCGAACTTTGCGGAGAAACGCATTGGCGTTCCAGTTACTTTCTTAACAAAACGCCGTTTTATGCATTCAAGCACAAAAGTAACTGGAACGCCAGCGCAGTTCTCCGCGAAGCACGCAAATTAATATCTCGAAACTGGTGTCAGGCTGAAGATTCATTCGAAGTGGATCCGCCTTGCGAACTCCACAGCTATAATTTGTAAATTGCGATCTAGGCCATAAGGTAATCAGTTGGAAAGTTAATCAGAAAATTTCTGTTATTTAGTCGATGATGGATTTCAATATTTTGTCTCAGTAGTGTCCGCCGCTTCAAGTTGACCCCCTCATGAACAAGAGTTGTGCTATCTGCCACAGGCAGCGTTTAAGAATTTTGGAAAGTGTTCGTTGATACACCCTGCACATGAGTCATTCACATAACTGGGATTGGTCGTTTGTCGTTTGTTATAGAGGAGCCGCGTCACCGATAGATAGGCTTAACCACCTCTGTCGACGAGGTCTTCTTTCCGATATGAGACTTTACGTTTGCGGAGCGTTGTTGCTTGATTCGAAGCCGTTTCGGAGTGACTTTCGCAGATAGATGCTTGCGTGTGTTTGTCCGAGCTCTATATTTTCGTTTGGTCCCTAAGTATAGTGCGCGAAGGATGTTCCCTTTTTTTTTTCTTTGCACGCGACTGTGATGTACCTAGCCTGCTGCGCATTTCTCCACAGTAAAGGGGGGGAAATGTCTCAATTGCTTAGTGGTTAGTGCATTCGGGCCTGCATTATCGCGCGCGCGCGCGCGTGTGTATGTGTGTGTGTGTGTGTGCGTGTGTGCGTGTGTGCGTGTGTGCGTGTGTGCGTGTGTGCGTGTGTGCGTGTGTGTGTGTGTGTGTGTGTGTGTGTGTGTGTGTGTGTGTGTGTGTGTGCGTGCGTGCGTGCGTGCGTGCGTGCGTGTGTGTGTGTGTTTGTGTTTGTGTTTGTGCGTGTGCGTGTGCGTGTGTGTGTGTGTGTGTGTGTGTGTGTGTGTGTGTGTGTGTGTGTGTGTGTGTGTGTGTGTGTGTGTGTGTGTGTGTGTGTGTGTGTGTGTGTGTGTGTGTGTGTGTGTGTCATTGTTTTAGCCTCCATAAATGGAGGCCACTGAGCCTATGAGCAACTTGAAGAACAAAAGAAGAAACTGTGGAAAGGCTGCACCTCATATATAAATGTCCACTATTTTCTTCTTTTCATACTTCGCTATCTGCACTTGAATTCTTCCTTCCGTCTAGTGTATATTTCAATACTACATGACATTATTTGCCATCTTATTATATAAACAAATAACCATTGAAAATATTAGCCCACCATGCCGTAGGACGGCTGTTCAGCCTCAGATCCTAGGTTATTATAGCTTCTTTTTATTTATTAGCATTAAATGCAAGGAGAGGTTTGCACCATTACTGGAACCGGGAACCCCTTTCCGAAAGGCAATTAAAACAAAAGCACGAAAAAAGTGAGGTACGTGAGCGACAGTCAAATAGTACTAACATTCGCAAGCTTTTAGCCACAGGAAAAAGTAAAAAGACGCTAAGAGGCATACACAGTCCCGTAAACGAGTGAATGTGCGCAAAAGAGTCTGAAAACACGCACATGAAACCAGTCCATGTCTACAAAACAAGGTACATAACGTATAGTAACGCCCCACGTGAGCAACACACACACACACACAACATAATATAGAATCTCTGATATTCAATGAAAACGTCCTAGTGGGGACAACCACAATAGATTCATTAAGAATCTAATACAGTGTAGCTTTAATGTTTCTCATGGTCCAAATATTATGTATTCTTTTCGAGAATGAGAGCTCTGCGCTTAACAATACTCAATCGTCCTGTAGTCTTCGGCTCACGATATCGTGTCACTCGAGCACTCAAGGAGAAGGCGCAGCACGGTTTCGCCTGCGTGGCCGCAATGGCACTGCGGACTAGCAACGTGTTGAATCCTGCGTAAAAATGACCCTTGAGTGCTGCCCGAAGCAACAGACAGGGGAATGATGTTTCTGTTGTCAGACAATTTTGGCTGAATGTGTAGTATAATCTTAAGATTTGTAATGAATAACGCTGAACATTTCGATTTCGGATAAATGTTTTGTGCTAAGTAGACAGCATAACTGTATTCGCAGCAGGCAGATTTGACTCTTGGTAAGAGGCAGATTTACTGTATTTTTATCTTCGTGTGCCTGTTTTGTAGCAGCGTCCGCTGCAGTGTTTCTAAGAATATCGCAGTGTTCTAGAATCCACTGATAAGCTATAATGTGGTTTCCTGCGCTGCCTTTAATGAGTTATTTGATGGTTTCGCATAACAAATGTGTATTCAACAGATTTTGGTATGTTCTCTATATTTCTGTGCGATCCCCACTGACGCTACAAAAAGAATGCAGACGAATTGTTTTGGCAGGACTCATTCGTTACACAGGCATATACCTGGTGCATAAAGAGTAAACTTCGAATGGTGCAAGTTGTTGCACAGCTATCATGAACAGATCTCTCTTACGTATGATATCCTCGACTGATAATTCTATCTTGGGCATTGTCATATTCTAAGCAGGATAACTGAGATCCATTCTGCTTTTTTTTTTTTGCTTTACCTGGAAGGATTGGTGCTAGAAGGATTGGTGCCGATTGAAATTACTGACATCAGAGTGAATGCACGTGAGAACGTACTGGCGATTGATGTTACGCACGCGGCCGCGCTGAATATCCTGCATAACGTCACCGACTTGGATGGAAGGAAGGTCCGTTCCCAGATCCCGCTGGGCTCTGACGTCGTAACCAGTGTCCTCTACAACGCAGATGCCGCCATTCCCAGCTCCGACGTTGAAGTTCTTGTATAACCAGCCAGTGAAGCTGCTGTCATCGCGAGTGTTACCCGCCTGGGCAACTCACGCTGTCTGACGATATTATTCAAGGGAGACTCTCTACATTCCTGTTTAAAGGTGGGCCATTTTTGGCATCATTACGACCTCTCGTACCGAATCCACTACAACGCTTCAACTGCGTGAAGCTGGGTCACGCGAGAAGCGCATGCAAGAATACAGCGGTATGTTCTCGCTGTGCTGAAACCTACTCCGCAGATGATTGCAGGGCAAATGTTCAAATTGTCATGGGTCCGATGAGGCTTCGTCAAAGGATTTACCAAACATTAAAAAAGAGCTGGCTGTCCCAAAACAAATAGCGATATATCATTGGTCTCATCGGGAGACGGCCAAAACCCTCAGAAAGCGGCGATATCGTCGCCGACGTTCGTTAAGAAAGTCGGTGCCTCTACCGCGTCCGTCGTGTGCGCTGCTACTCCACCTCCCTTGCCGCCAAGACCAGTCGCGGCTCATACGAACCAGAATGCTGAAAAAAGCAAGGCTGTGGCTGATGCAGCTTGGCCAAGGTTGTCAAAGCCACAGCCACCTGCAAATTTGCAGCGCCCGTCGGCAACCTTGAATTCTGAACCTCCCGCCGATAACCTAAAGAGGACAAACAAGTGATCATAATGCTGCGATCGCTGATGAACGCCACCCGCGTGCTCCTCAGCAAGCTAGAAACGCCGTCAGCTCAGAGTGCACTTCAGGTACTGGATGCTCTAAGTCTAGTATTTGCAAGCCCTGAGTAGACACCATGGCTCATCCAATATGTCATTTCGCACTGAGGTCAGACAAGCTTCGATTTGACATTAGGACGCCAGAGAATTCAGATCTTGCATCTTATCTTTCCGTCAATATATTTTCAGAAATCGGATTCCTATAATCATTATTTGTGAACCCAACGTACGTGCTCCCATCAAATTGTCAGGAAACGAACCACTTCTTCCGCCGACGTTCGAAGAGCGCAGCAAAGTCATCGTGTACATCCGCACAGATTTTACGTATGCCCACCATGCAGTACAACCACATGATAACAATCAATATGTCTGCCCACGTGTAACAAAGAAGCAAGTGTCGTTCATCCTCATTGGTGTCTACACGTCACCGTCAGTACGATTTGTACGTGATAGACTTTCAGACATACTGTTACAGACCAGTGGTCCTTGGATTATAACGGGAGATTTCAACGCCCATCACTTACTGTGGGGTAGCTCGACAATCAATTCCAGATGCAGGAATCTGGTGTCGTTCGCCTCTGATTACGACCTTTGTGTCATGAATGATGGCAGTCCTACATACCTGCGAGGTCTTAAGTGCAGCAGTTGCCTGAATTTGGCTTTGGTATCACGATGCTTCAGCTCGCAAGTTCAGTGGTTTTCAGGCATAGAAAACACATGGAAGTGACCACATTTCTACATACTTGCGGATCGAGGGGCTAAACGATTCCTCCTCGTCGAATGCAGTTCGACGAGGAGGAATCTACTGGACAAAGTTTAAGCTAGACATGGAAAAGGCATGCAGAGAAGATCGCACGTAGCCTGGAGGAAACTATCACAGAGATGACTCAACGGGAGAGGACAACCCTAACGCTGCGGCCCACACCATAGCCAGAGGACTGACTTTCCGAGCTGCGACGAATATAGACCCCTCGATAGGGTAATCGGATGTATGGGAATGGGAAGACAGAATGACCAGGTTCAACGACATCACCAACCATTACAAGATACAAAGGCGCACTTATCCGCCACCCTATCCACAACTCACTATATCGCAAGCTGTGCAGTGGCGACGATTACAAACCAAATCATACAAGAGACCAATACTAATGCACGCTACTTATCCAGACATATACACAACAGATGCATGTAAAGTGTGCGGCACAAGAGCAGCGCTAGGACACATGCTATGGGAATGCCAGGAACTAATACAGGACAATGCGAGCGCAGCCTCCATCGACAGCCTCCGCGTGCGATGGCAATCCGCGCTGCTCAGCTCGAACCTAGAAGACCAACTCTGGGCAGTCCAGCGGGCCAGGGAAGCCGCCGTGAGGCAAGAACTTTTGGCCATAACCTCGGCGGGTGCCCCAGCCCACTAACTCACCGAAATAATTCGAAATAATAATAATAATAATTCGAAATAAAATTTTCTCATTCACTCACTCACAATGAGAAAAGCTTCATGCCTCCTAACGTTGACAGCGAACCGGTTCCAATTTGACGTTGAACTGAACAGGCTCACCGCACTTCGACGACCACCTGAAAGGAGATACAGAGGCACGAAGCCAGTTTGTGACCTGAGAATGGCATGGAGAACACAGGAGAAAATCCAGCGCCGTTTGGACAAATTGCAGGAACAACGCCAAAAGTCCTTTTGTGAATCACTGGACACTCGCAAACCACTTTCACACAGCTGGAGGACTGTTCGTGGCCTGCGCGCGTCTCCGCAACAGCGACATCCTTTCATGGCTTTAGCCCTACATCACTACCAGACGCAACATGAGGTCACAAATGATTTTTGTGCGCGGATCGCTGGCGTGTGTGTCACCTCCAACGCCGAACTCGTGAGTTTCGTCCCTGTGTCTCGTGGCCCAGAAATGCAAATTACATTTACTATGGAAAAACTAAACGTCTCTTTGGCTACTTGTCGACGTTCATATTCGCTTAGGCCTGACGGCATCACCTATGCATCTTTTCCCCATCTTCGACAAGAGGCCAGGTAAAAGCTGTTGAATTACTACAACCGCTCATGGTATGAATGCGTTGTTCCACAGCAATCGAAGGTTAGTAGGCTCGTACCGTTACTCAAACAAGGAAAGTCGCCTTTCGACCTGGCGTGACATCGCCCTGTTACCCTGGCAAGCTCCATAGAGAAAGTAATGGGAAAGATCATTCCTACACGCCTGGCATGGTACCTTGAATGCCACAATGTGTACCCTGACTTCATGACAGGTTTTCGGCGAGGCAGATCATCAATCGACAATGTTATTGACCTCACAACACTCGCATAAAAAAACGGGATATGCTTAAGCTTCGCCTTTAGGAGTGCAACGCGACAGTACTCAGATTCCTGACTGCTTCTCACGCTTCCCGCCAAGTGGAGCCTATGTAACCGTAATGTTTACCGGGAAACGCTCGCCGCGAACGCTATGCACGAAGGCGGGCACGCTGGTAGAGACGCCGCCTTTTGTGTGGGCCGCGATGCCGCGGAGACGAGGCCATCCGGAGGTATTGCAAAAAGCTGCCGTTATGACAACGTTTTCTGCAGGCCTCCAACATCATATATTTGTGTGATGCGAATAAAATCATCATTATTATTATTATTATTACTATTATTATTATTATTATTATTATTATTATTATTATTATTATTATTATTATTATTATTAGCCGGGAGCGCCGCTCCGTGACCTCCAACATACTCACGCTCCGGCGCGCGCACATGGCGGACGCCGTGGCCAGTTTATGTATGGTAGAAACGCTGGAAAAGTTTATTTTTATTTTTTGCGTAACAGAATTATGTTTTCTCGTATAGTGAAATTACAGTCCGACGGTATATGTTTGTAGGTTGTGTGTAAGTCGTACTTTACATTTTTTTCTGCGTATTTTAGCTTGCGAAATTCGATTCAGTAGTTTCCTTGCGCCACATGGAGAGCCTGGGTATGAGTGGTTCGAAAATATTTTTGCCGAACCGACGTCCAACGACGGATTTTCTGCGACACGGGGCCCTTAACGCTATCGCGTTAAAATGCCTCAAGGACGCATCAGTGGCGCTCTTTGCTGTGTGAAAGGGGCGTACGATAATGTTACACGGGAAGCGATCTTCGAGTCATTGCAGGCTGTTGGAATCGGTGGGTGAATGTTTCATTGGATCCACGACTATTTGACCAGAAAGTACTTTTCCGTGCTGACCGAAGATGGCCCAACTGCCAACTATATTACGCACAGTGGCATCCCAAAGAATGGGGTATTGAACCGCATTCTCTTTAACCTAACTATGATTGGCCTTGTTGAAATATTACCCAAGACAACTCACCTATCAATGTGCACTGACGATATTTGTCTTTGGTCTTCTGCGGTGACTCGTCTTCAAGTGCGCGCAAGAATTCAGCAGGCAGCCACCCTAACCTGTTGGTATCTCCGCAAACGAGGCCTTAGAGTAACCTTCGAAAAATGCGCATTGATCGCGTTTACGCGCAAATCCGTGGCATCGTACCCTATTTCTCTCAATGACTAGGTTATCAAATTGCAGAAGTCTCACCGCTTCTTGAGTGAGATTATTGACAGGGACCTTTCATGGAGCCCCGCTGCATTTACATGAAGCGGGGACTAATTTTGATTGTACATTGATAATGAGGTTCCTGTGGGGAAAAACCTGGGGCACGTCGGTACGGGCACTTCGTATGCTGCAGCTGTACACAACACTGTGTCTGAGCTTTTTACGGTAGCTTGCCGGTTTTGTCCGACACATGTAAAACAAATATTCATATCCTCGAAAGTTTGCAAGGCCAGGCTCTACGGACAAGTCTTGGACTAACACGACGCGCCCTGACTCAGGCAACAATCATTATTGCTAGAGACTACTTGGTTCCCCTTTTCGGAAGAAAAGGTTTTAGGCCCGTGGAGAAAAGTTGACCATGCCCAATGTGCCATAAGGTTACTCTTGAACTTTCTACGTGAGACTTGTTTAGACTATCGCCTCTAGAACCTGTGAGACGTGCAGACAGTGCGAAATGTGTTTGCGAGATAACTTTCTGTGTGGACAGGTTACAATTGCGTGTATTGTGCCCACAGCGCGGATCCGCGTATTGAACAAGAGAGAGAGAGAGAGAATAATGCAGAGAAAGGCAGGGAGGTTAACCAGAGGTAGTTCCGGTTGGCTACCCTGCGCAGGGGGAAGGGTTAAGGGGGATAAAAAGAGAAACAGAGTGGAAGGGGGAGATAGAAAGAAAGGGAGACAAGCACGAACAAAGCGCGTACACTACAGAGCGGTAGGGGGCGGCATTCCTAGAGTCTGTCGTGAAGCCCCGTAGACCGCAAGAACCTTAATAGCGCGAGTAAGGCCTTCAACGCGGATGTTCTTTGGGAGCATTGGCCTAAAGCTTTTAGTTCTGAAAGTGGGCGATTGTCCAACTGGTCCAGTACTCTGCACATCACTTGTCTCTCAGCACTGTATCGACCTGTATTGAACTGTATTGAACAACGTGTATATAGTAGCTCATTGTACCAGTACATAATCACCTGCCACCTTCATTTCCCTTTATTGCCCACTTCTCCTTACCACAGTGAGGAGTAGCAGGCTAGAGACACGATCTCCACGTCGAGCTCTCCTCCTTTCTCGTCATTAAAATTTACTCCTCCTGCTGTTACTTGGTTCCAACTCATATAACGACTGACACCATGGAGCACACATTCGACATCTGTGTCGCGTACCAAGTCACTATAGACAGTTTTTTCATGGGCGCCACCATATTGCGTACGCAGTGGCGCCATCTATGGGCAGTCGGCATGCTGGCTTGAGCGAGCGCTCCGTCTTGTTTGCTAGGTATAGGCTTGGAGCTGGTTTTTGGTGTTTGTTGCCGCGCTCGTGCGGTTTGTTTAGCGTGACGTGGCGTTTTCTACGTGGAAAACGGTTCTGTAAGAAGTACTGAAGTCGTTTAAATCAGCATTGCCGGACTTTCTCCTGGCGTTGAGGCGGACGGATCGCGCGTGTTTGAGCGTACACTCATCCTCGTAGATCAATTATGTATTTCTGAAAATTCCATTTACTAATGTGACCTTATATCAGTATTCTCCTTTAGTTTTAAGCCGCGGTTAACGAGCAATGAAACATACGCGACGATCGTAACAGCGTGGGTACCGTTCTGCTCCGGTAGAAGTTGTGCTGTTATACTTTGAGAAGCGTTCAAACTACTAGCTGTAGATTACATTGCGTGACTACTTGGCTCAGTGGACATGGTTTTCACCCATGAATAAAATAGTTTTGGTTAGTAATTACAGAATACCTCACAGTATGAATTACACATGTACAGTAAAGCGACCGTTTACCAACTGCGCGAGCGTCCGAAGCAGTGGTAGATGCTGGATTACACATATCTTTGCTCTGTATAGAGCGTGGTACAAGCATGCGACATCAATGTTTATAGATCTACAAACATTGCGCGGCATGACCATGCGAGGTCTTATTGCGGCGTTAGCCCGTTTTCTCTTTTTTACGTTTTTCGAGAAAGAGGATGACAACCGAATTTTTCCTTTGGTTTTGTTCGTCCGGTTCTCTACGACGCACTCACCAGTATTACGGAAATTTTTTTCCGCACAAATAGCCGTTGCATTCCTTTTATGCGATCCCTCTCGGATATCAGGGCTATACAGGGCGAAAAACGCAATGGCGAAGCAAATATCTTATATATGTATCATGCTGGTTCACCAACCGCAGTGATCGCTGTGCTGAGCAGCGCCATCGGCCTCATACAGCGTAGGCTAGCGTAGACATATCATAACGATTTAAGTCTACTAGACTTGAAATACGTGAGAACGATGCCGGCGTATCAAATATTTGATAGCGCCTGGCGCTTAGATCTTTCGGGGTTGCCTTAGGTTTGCCGTACATGTACATGCGCTCTTATGTTTCAGTTTCTACGCCAAGCGATCAGATATTGAGCAGATTCTCCATTTCCTGGCAATACACAGATGCTGGTTCTCTTCGTTGAAATAAAACCGGTGACTCCAAAATATTCACAACACGTATACACACGCCACGGCTGATGGTGCGCGTCACATGTTTGTGCCCCCAAGAGATATTTCCGCACATTGTAGTTACCGATGCACCGAAAGGCTACACACTGGTTTCCCGACGACCTTGTGTGGACGGACAGTGCATAAATTTCACAAAGTACGGGCTAAAACATCTCCAAATAGTTCCACAGCACGCGACAGCAATACTTTCAAGCAGCGAAGCGCCGGATCGCACAAGCCAGAGAAGAGGAATGGCTCGCCGCGCGCCCTTTCCTCCTCGCCCGATGAAAATGCCTATATTACTTCTTTGCAGCACAAAGACCTCAAGCCACATTTTCCAAACTTGTTGCGACACATCAAGGCTACCTTCCATCGGCACTTACACCAACGGCAAGACCACTGTTACCCCTCTGGTGCCTACGACATCCACAAGTACGCCTCACGATTCGGGGTATTACGAAGAAGACCCGTCGCTGAACAGTGGTTCTACGTCAGTTCTTACTGTAATTACTGAACGAGGCATATAAAGAAAACGCACATTTACACCGCTTGATCGGTCCGAGCCACCAGCTCCACAGGCGCTGTTATTATCCGGGCCTTAATTACCAGTCAAACTTACGTTCAAAGTGTCTCATATAACGATCTCTACGGCAACAGAACTTGTTGCTCCACGCGCCGCTGTTAATTACATCGCACAAACCAAACCCCGAAAGTGAGTCTTTTTTTTTTGTGACTCCAAGGCAGCTTTTCAGAGTCTGCAGTCAGCCTTAGGATGCACGACCCATGAACGAGTGGTGTTTGAGACCAGAGACGTTCTCCATGAAGCCCTCATAAACGGGCATCGCATCATGTTCCAATGGCCTCCGGGGCACTGTGGCACCATCGAAAATGATCTCGTTCATGATGCCACATGATCAGCATATAAAGAAACCCTGACACTTCTTATACGCTTATCGTAGACAGACGCTGTGAGGGGTATTCGCTTACTTGCTGAAACCAAGACTGAAACTTTGTGGAACGAACCGATTTTCTCCAACTGCCGTGTCCACCAGCTGGATCCTACACTGAAGCTTCTGGACTGCACTGAATTCTACACTGTAGACACTGGATTTCTCCCGCCATGATGCAACTTTACTTTGTTGCCTCTGGTAAGGGGTGGCTTTTACGAAAGCCTACTCATTCGTTATTGTAATGTCGGACATTTTTTTACTGGAATGTCCGACACACCGATTTCTGACACGTGCAAATGTGAAGAAACGATCGTGCACGTGTTGTTTTTGTAATCTCTATGAGAGTAAACGCCACGTTCTTCGGAGGGTGTTAAACCGATTTGATAGCAGACCATTTTTCAGAGGCAGATTCTCGGACCATGGCCCCACCTATTGCAGGCTTACAAAGCGGCGCGGGTACTGCTACGTTTCATGAAGTCAACTGGCCTCGGTGACCGATTATAGGCGCGAAGTTATGGACAACCGCACGTATTCACACTGATAGCACCTTCTTCCCTCCCTTCCTTTCTTCCCTTAAAGCCCTTTGTAGGGTAGCGAACCCGACGTGCGTCTGGTTGACATCCCTACCGTTCTTTCCTTCTTTTCTTCCTCCTCCTACGAAGTTGTCAATTATATCGAGCCGTTCCTGCAACATAGATTGTAGCTTTCCTACACATTAACCAGAAGCTCTTATGCAGACGTCATCTGAGTGAAATTAATGTTGTAGACTAGCCGGAAGCTGTTATGGTAAAGCTGTCATTACACAGTTCAAGATAAATAGTGCAAGTAGACTACCCCAACGTTACTAGACTAGCTTCAGTTTTAAAACTCGGCGCCGATGCGCGGAACCTCCACCCGCCCGCACCTTCGTGGCGCTGAAGTCGCGCCCAGCTTCACTTCCTCACTAGACGGCTACGCGGGCGGGCCGAACTAAGCACGCGGTGCAGCCTTGGTGTATTCTGTGGTTCGTTGACGGCGAATTTCAGCAAGCATGTCATCCGCGAAACTGTAGCCTTCGCCGAGTTTGTTCAGAATATGAGCAGGCGATGCCAGCGTGCTGGGTACCTGGCTGCATAGGCGGCTATCGGAACGATGTCTACAGTTCGGTGCGCCACTTTTTCTGTGCTGCCAGCAATGCGACGCTTCGCTCGTCATGGAACAGAGCGATTCCTCGTGCCTTAGGGGAACTCCCTGCGATATCCACGGCACGCGCTCGTGCCACTGCTCCCGCGTTCGTCGTCGTCGTCCACAGCTGGCTGCGTTGCCGTTCATCATTGCAGCGTAGAATTTCACTTCTGTCGTCGTTTATGGGGAGGCCGCGTTTACGGGGGCATGATTTACGGGGGCCATTGCTTAAGGGAGTATGAGCCACTCGTTGTCTTACGTAACGGACAGATTTAATTTTGAAAAAATTTCATTTCGAAGAATCACAAGCGGCAAATGGCGGGCGAAGGCTGCTAACTACGCCGCCGAGCAAACTCGGAACATCGAACGCAAGCGATAACGGCGGACTGCGGGCATACCGTCAGTGACGTCGTTCTCTCCGTCGCAGCCGATTGTGTGTGTAACCTCATAATTGAGAAATACTTTAATGAACCCTCGGGATTAACCCAGTGATAAACACAGGGGCCGCACGTTTCAGCTTCGCTGGTTAACCATCTTCACGGAGTGGAAAAGCCGTTTTTCTTTTTTTTGGCTTTTCTGTTCAAAGTCTGACCCCATCTTTCTTTTTGTAGTGCTGCTTTGGCGTGGTGAGAACCTTCGGTGGGGATGAAGATCATCCTACAATCACGCACTTCGGCCAGATCTTCAGGCTCCTGAGCCTAAACTGCGCGAAACGTTAAGACGACAAGCAGAAACACACATTTAGAAACGCAGCTACTGCGCTTCGCTGCATGCGTTTCTTCCTTTCGTGCAGTTTATCCTTCTTTCAGTATGAACCAACTGGCCCGATAAATCTTATTGCTGTAGGTGGATACCATTTTCTCATGGTATCACTAATTCGGACCAGGGAGAACGCCAGCGAACGTGAAACAAGCGCAAACTGCCCGTCTGCCCGAGCTCAAGGCTGCGGCGAGGCGTCTGCAGTGGAGCTCAATGGAACGGCGCTGCCATCTGGCGGCTGTCACAGAAGTGGCGACAGCGGCTGTAAGCGCGCGGGCGGGGAGTTTTACAACTGAAGCTAGTCTAATAACGTTGGACTACCCCGCGCCGCGCGCTGCGCGAGAATGTGCTATTTACTCGGTCCTTCATTGTTTTGCATACAAATTTTCCATAGGCCAAGCTGTAACATGCTAACAAGCACATGTATAAGGCTTCAAGTGTTAAAGGCTCTCTTAATGTCTATAAAGGACGTCATGTCGTATTTCGAAAGTTACGTTCATGTTGCATGCTTTTGACAAGGTCCAGCACTGCAACCATAGCAGAACAGCGTTTTCTAAACATTGTTGTATAATCGGATAGCACCTTTGTGTATTCACACCATCACTGAAGTCGACAGTCCACTATATTCTCTGTTAGCTTACAAAAACAGCTTGTGAGGCTTTCAGGGCAAAAACAGTCGAGACAAAGTGGGGTCTTACCAGGTTTAAGAATAGCGATCACACATGCAACTTTCCATGAATCAGGAAGAGTCTCCTTTATCCAGAGGTCGTTAAATATTTCAAAGAGCGCCATTCTACCTACCGGCCCCGGTTCCTTAACATCATATACGTAAAGTCGACTGGGCGGGCAGCTGTTTTTGCACGCCATAATGCAATGGCACATTTCAACTCATCTAAGATAAACATATAGTCAACTTGAGGATGTTCTGACCAAAAACATGCTCGAAATTTACGATTTGCGATAGCTGCAAAACTACTAAATTGATTGCACGTGATTTTTATTATAACTTGTTTCATTCGCCATATATTGATTTAAATTATTTGTTTTCGTGCATCTATAAAATGATCAAATATCCTTACAGCTATATTGAACCTCGGAGCACAACCATAGCAATTAATACTGATGGAATTTTTTATCGGGCGCCACACTTCGTTAATTACGAAGCGCTCTTCACAGAGGAGCGCCAAACGCCTCGAAAAATGGACGCTACATAAATCACGTTCTATATCGCGTGGTGTTGTTGCGAACCACGAAAATTTTCGTTTCCAGAAAAAGAAAAACATCGCATTAGTGGGGTGATCAATAATCTCACTGTTGATACTGAATCTAACCTGTAAGGGCTTGTTAGCTTGAGCTGCACTTTCATTCAGGACAGAGGGTGTAGTTCCACGAAGACGGCAAATTTATTGGTGTTTATTCTCCGTGGTACAGCATTTTTTTCTTACTTTAATTGTTCTTCTTATGGGCTCGCACAACCATATGGTCTGAAGCTAAGTGCCTAGGTGTGGTGCTGTCACGAGGCTATTTTACTTCTTGCACAGATGATTTCGTGGTCTCATCTACGACAACGTGCCAAGTTTACAAGCACACTTAGGGAATTGGTGACGTAGCATTTGATGCATTCGTCATCGTCATCGTATCATGAACATCAATCGTTCATGATACACATTCCGTTTTCATTAAAGACAGCATCTCTTTAATTATGTCTGGACAACGAGATTCCGCATAGCATCAACAATGTGATCTCACTGTTTTTATCTTGTGCCCGGCAGACAAATGCATAGAAAAGGATGAGAAGGCAAGCCCCATTAACCAATAACAAAACTATTCAGCGTGTAAGGAACCTAAGGGCTGTGGTAAGTTGCATAGCTGGGTAATACTCCGGAATGTCGGCTACACTCCTGGGAGCACGCTTTATTGCCGTGGTTTAAGAGTTAATGATCCCAATTCTCAACACCTGCATCATGTGTTGCATCCGGTATGCAATAACATTGTAGACATTTTCCACCAAGGCTTAAGTCCATTTCAACCGATATTTGTCCGTAATTATATGTGCGAAGCGTCTTTTTTCTTTGTCTTACGGAATGGTAAAAGTACTTTGCTCAAACGCTGCCATTGCCACTCTGTACCCCGCAGGAGCTTGTAAACGCACCCTGACACTGACTCATTGAATTTCCAAGCTATCGTATATAGGGTCTTCACGCCAAGCCGACTTCCTTTTAGACATTGAAGGGAGGTTAACATGACGCACACAATTTATATCGGCATGTGCTAATTGATCAAGCGTGCAGAATTGAAAGTCTTTTAGACCGACTTTGTAGATGCAATAACGGGAGTCCCGTTCCCACACTCGTACCCCTATCGGGATGACATTCCCTACTACTGAAGTGCCCTTTGAACTTCTTGAATACAACATGAGAATGGAAACACAGAGAATATGGGCCAGTATATTACCATGTATAAATGTATCGAGATAGTCACCGTGTGTTTTGCCAAAAAACACATACGCGATGAAAAATACCCTTGTTATCACTGGAATTTCCCCGGAGGCATCGGCAGCCAACTGTCTCCCGCAAAAGATACAGAGGTCCATAATCTCATTTCACTACACCGCAGAAACTCATTTCACATGTACAGTAATTTCCATTAAAAATTATGCAGACGTCTGTAATTTCCTTTCTCAGCACTGCAAAAACTCGCCGTCGCATTTACAGCAATTTCCCTAAAATATACAGATCTCCGCTATTTCATTACGCAGTGCCTCGAGAACACGCCGTTATGTTTACAGCAATTTCCCGTAAAAGAAATGCGGATATACGTAATTTTATTCCACAGCACCGCAAATACTCAGTCATATTTACATCAATTTTTCTTTAATATACACACGCCCGCACTTTCATTCCCCAGCACCGGAAAGAGTTGGTGTTATATACAGAAATTTTTCGCAAAGCAATAACGAACGCCCATAATTTCATTTCACCGCACCGCAATATCTGGTTGTCATATTTACAGCAATTTCCTGTAAAAAAAGTGCAAACGTCTGTCATCTCATTCCCCAGTGCCACAAATACTCTGTCATATTTACAGCACTTTCCATTAAAAAAATGCAGGCGCCGACAGTTTCATTCCACACCACCGCGAAAACTCGCTGTCATGTCCATATCACTTTTCCGTAAAAATATACAGACGTCTATAACTTCTTTTCACAGAACCACAAAATCCCACTGTTATATTTAAAGCAATTTCCCTAAACAAATACGGACTTCTATAATTTCATTTCACAATACCGCAAAAATCTCGCTGTAATATGTATAGCAATTTTCCGCCAAAGAATACAATTGTCCATAATTTCATTTCAGAGATGTGCCAAATCTAGCTGTACTATTTACAGCAATTTTCCGTAAAAAAATGCAGACGTCTGTAATTTTGTTCCTGTGCGCCACGATATCTCGCCGTCACATTGATAGCAATTTGCCGCAAAAACATACGTCCGTAATTTCATTCCACGGAACCATAATAACATGGCTTCATATTCACACAAATTTTAGCAGTTCTGTAAATTCGCGAAAGGTGCTTTTTCTTAAAAATATGCCTGCAGTAATTAATATTCATTGTTATTAGAGTACACCGCTTATTCGATATATGGTCTCTTATTACCCTTGCTGTACAGTTTTTATGCTTAAATAACACATTTTACTTCCGATGCATCCTATATGAAGTAGAAAAAAATTACGGCACTCTGAAAAGCATGGCATTAAATAAAACAGAAGCAACAGCTAACACTATATAAAAGTGTATTAGCCCTTATTTTAAGTACTCGGACTCAATAAAGATCAAGAAAGAAGGTAGGAAGCAGTCTAAACAAAAGAACAAGGCAAATCAATAAAAAAAATACAGAATAAGATAACTTTTATGTGATAATCTACAATGCCCTAGTAGATACAAACACAGCTGATTGACAAACCAAGCTCGTATGTACATTTAGAAGGATAGATCTGTCTACCGATGCAACAGAACCACATGGTACGAAAATATATCAGCGTATTTCCATTATATGGCACATGTCATGAATTGCTAAGACCCTATATACGATATGCAAAAGAAAAAGGTGAAAAGCAACCTTGCTATACACACCCTACATACTAACTGCAATCAAACCATGAGCAGGTACCCTATCATGGAATACTGACGAGTGACGTTTGCATCAGGAAAAGTATTGCTAGCATAGACGTATAAAGCAACTGGTTTACTGCAAAGAACAGTTTTTAGCAGTCCTGAATGATAAACATATGACACCATATTTTGAATGTCAGTGAAGCTCATGCTGAACGACAGCGAATTCTTGAGCTGTGGGGCAGCAAATAAACATATTGACGCGTGTACTTGTTTATCACGCGACCACGTTTCACCGCCTAACGAATGTTATCGCACAGCGCAGGACGCGCCTGCATGTATCGGAAGTTTCTGGAATGTTATAGATGCTTCCATCCGCTCTCTGGTCACAGAACCTTGTGTAATCTGATTGCATGTATGCGCGACGTGAGCAGTGTAGAACTTTGTGGAAAACACGCGGGCCCCAGCGATTACTCTGGAATATTCGACGACTGATGTATAAAAGCCGACGCGCTTGACCCGCTAATCAGATTTTGGACGATCGCCGACTGTGTTCGCCGCTATCGTTGGGCTTTACGTGCAACTCGCTTTCGAGGGCACAAGTTCTCCAAATAAAGATTTAGTTTCGCCAGTTACAGTTTTGCTACTGTGTTCGTCACAGTCACTACCACATGACATCTGGTGGAGGTGCTTGTGCGTTCATTTACCGGACGCCCCCGCAAAGCCGCGATCCAAGCCCGAAGCCCGAGGACAACTACACCGTCGCCAAGGACCAGCGAGTTAGCAGCAGGCTACAAGGACTGCCCCCGGAGCACGGAGGTTTGTCTGAGACGACCAGGAAGATCGTTATCAAGTCAACGACCACAGTGGAAGCACCAGGGTCCCCCATCGTGCTTCAGCAACCTAGAGAGCCATCCACCTTCCGTGGAGCTTCGTCGGAGGATCCAGAAACCTGGCTTGAGACTTTCGCAAGGATGTTGGTCTTCAACAACTGCACCTCTGAAGACAAGCTATGCCACGTGTAGTTCTCCTTGGAAGATACCGCGACGACGTGGTTCGAGAACCGGGAGTCAACCCTTACAACGTGGGAACTGTTCCGAAGTAACTTCTTACGGACCTTCACGAGAATCGTCCGGAAAGAAAGGGCCGAGGTTCTAAGGGAGGTCAGGCAGCCGTGGTCCTTACGGTTTGAATAGTGTTTCGTGTAACATTGGCACTTTAGGTACAAAACAACTTTAGACAACAAATTATACACGTGGTGACGTCTTCTTCTGTGAATGTGGCTTCAAGCAGGATGCTGTTTCTTTAGCCTAACATCAATTCAGCTAAGTCTCCTGGCTTACAAACGTAGATGCCTTAAAACGAGCTCCGAAATTACCCTAAACTTAAGAATTTGCGGTATCTTTGCATAATACAAAGAAAATTTGATCACTGGAGAGATTATATTGCATAATTATTGGCTGCGCACATCACGCCAGCGTTATGAAACACCTGGTATCTGCCAGGACGCGGTTCATCCTACCCAGCAGGAGTTGTCCTGCGTGCTGCGTCACGCGCCAGCATGTCGCATCCTCTTATAGTAGGGTGTGACCTAACACATAACATAACAACATAACGCTAAATATTGCTATCGTTGTCAATCCCTATCTCTTCAGGCGAAACTGTCAAATTTTTCTTTTCGCTTCTTTACGCGGTCGCCAGCAGCTACTGGATATAGAAAAAGCGAGGCATTCGCTCTTTATTTTGGCGTCTACTCAAGGCCGAATTAGATGGCTTCCGGAGATCCGAATCTCGAGTTTCGAACGTGTCAGGAATTAACAAGGTGTTCCAAAGTGCCGCATCGACGCAAACAAGAGCGCAAATATCTCGCCTTTCCTGGTGCCTGCTTCCCAATCTATGGGGGCTTGTAAACCCCAAAAGACGCGACGTTCAATCTCCGCTGAAGCGCGTTCGTCAAGAACCTTGAAAGAGGTTGTTTCTTTTTGCTTGAGATGCGCATTATTTCTTTCTTTTATTTTGAGGTCTTAGACACTTTTATAGCGGCAGTGCCGGGAAGGAAGAAATTCCTTGAAATCTGAGTGCTCGAAAAGGCGTCCTACTGTACAGTCATGTTGGTTCTTCTTTCGAATGTCATAGCTGATTAGAGCAGACAACGACTAGAAAGGAAGCGCCGAGACTTTAGCCTACAGTCTTACTAATAAAAAAAAACTGCGCTCTTGACATACAGCCGGGAAAGTGGAATCAATTTCGCTGAACATAAACACCATACTCTGTATTTTTGTTGCCCAAAGAGAAAAACAGGAAGTGCTGCTTAATCATTAAGCCGCTACTAAAGTTTATACGCCGGTTTGCAAGATAAAAGCGTGCTTTATTTTATGTTGGTGCGTCTATTCGGTATAAACGCACCGAGGAACAAGGTCACTGTAAAATATCAGAACAGAAACACCGCAATCGCCTACTTGATAAATATTGAGAGCGCGAAAAGTTATCACTGCGGGTATAGATTTATCACCACATTTACAACTACTTGCGTCTCCGTCCCCATAGACGCAGCAGAGGGCAGCACCGCCCCTGTATTCGTACAATTGGAGTGAGCTAGCCGGTGCGGAGGTATCGCCGAAACCATAACACAAGCGGGATACAATAAACGTATTCTAGCGAAGTGGGCAGTACCCGGAATATTTTTCGTTATACAGGGCATTTCTTGGTAAAGGGGGAGGCTCTTATAAAAGAAAACAAACAATGTAAACGTGCTGAAACAAACTACATTCTGACAAATATGCGATGTTTGCATTTGTAAGAATCTTATTTTTCGTTTTCGATACGCACAGCTTCAAGGCGTACAGCCGAAGGTACTTATAGAAAAGTTAGTAGGACGCAGAATACACTTTGCTTTACAGATGGCTTCGTTATAAAGTTCGCGTCAATTATATTACGAAGCAAGAAGAACGGACGTGCTGAAACAAATAAAGCTTTATTCTCACAATAACACGACGTTTGCTAGTTCGAAGTTCGGTTTCTTCAAATGGCCGGCTGAGCGAAAAAGCCGGCGTCTGTAGCAGCGAAACAGCGCCTAAATCGTCATTGGCCGCGACGCCACGTCACCAGCGCGCCTCGACGGAGTAGTTACAGCGACGCGACGCCATGCACGGGCGAGGCGGGTTGTCGTCGGCTAGGCGCGTGCAGGTGTCGCCGCATCGCTCGGAAGCCGGCGCGCGGTCCGCGTGTCTCTCTCTATGTCTCCCGCCCACGCTGCGCTTAGCTGCTGCTGCTTCCTCGGTTTCTCGTCGCGCGGGACGTTGGCGGAATGCGGCATTGACACCGCAGGCTGTGGCTGCTTGCTGGCTCGGGCAGCACGCGCCGCTAAGGTACATTACTCGCAGCGCAAAGCTCGAAGGGCCCCTCAGCGGCGTTCATTCGGGCGTCGTTGCTTTCGAAATTCACAAGTGCTTAGGTGTCCTAGGACATTTTCGTTGCACGCACAGCTTCCCAGAGTGGTTAAGTACTATTGATGTGATATTATCGACGGCATCCGAGATCACCTGCAAGTTCCGGCGCTCACGCAAGAATCAGCCCTAGCTAGTCGAATGCACATTTCGAAGCTTCGTACTTCTGCGCAGAAATACGGATGCGTCATTTTCCTGGCTCTATTATACAGGCACCGACTTCACTCACTTGCCCGTTGCCAACGCAAAGTTACAACAAATAGTCCTCGTATGTTCATAGGCCCGGTTTCGTTCTGAATGACCGAAATGTGTCCAGAAAGCGGTATATTGTTTCCTTAAGGATACAAATTAGCTATAAAGTTATTCGCGACAGTGGCGCCCATATGAAGTAAATAACGAAGCCAATTGAAGCGTATGAAAAAAAATGAATAAATACAAATACTAAATATTTAATATTGGTCGGTTCTGCTCGCACCCACAGCATGATGTCCTTTTGTCTGATTTAATTTCACTTTTCCATATTACTTACACATTTCAAATCAACACAATTATTCGCCGTATGCTTTCTGTGCTTTCATCATTTGCTTCTTTTTCGAGTGGCTCTAACTAAAGAAAAATTGAGCCCCTCAGGTACTATTTATTCTATCGTTCATTTGTTATTGTGGCGCCCACAATGCTTGTACAACATACAAAGCTGCCAACGCGGTTTTGTCTCCTTCGTTATACAGGAAATGCGCTCTTTGTAACGGCGTTCGATAGTAAACAACGCTCGGACAAAAGGTCTACAATATAGCACACATTGAATTGAAGTATGTAGCCGCTATAGTATAGGAATTCGGACCATTGTCAAAAGACAAAAAAAAAAAAAACAGGCAAGCGCGTACAAAACGTGTACACATGCTGAGAAACACTGAGATAGCGTATCTAATTACGGCGCACGAGCTGACCTTCCACGCACTGAAGTTTTGTTTTCGTCAATGATATTTGCAATGCGCTTAAGAGAGTCGAGGTCGGTACACTGATATCCCGTTTTCGTCGCCGATACTTGGGGCGCTTTTTCTCAGTCGAGGTCAGCCCGCTTTTGTGTCTGTCGGCGAAATTTACGGTGCGCTCGCAGAGTCGAGGCCACTGTGCTTCGTTCCGGTAGTATTGTCCCATGCACTTAAGCACGGTTCCGGGTAAGGGCGCGTGAAACAATGTTCCGGGTTGTGGGTGCCGGTATGTGGAACACTGTTCAGGACAACAATGGCTATTTAATTGGGACCACAGTTCCACACAATTATTGTTAGGTGGATTTAAATATAGAATGAAAATCTATTTATCGAACGTCGATTCGTATATATTGCGATTGTAACATGGTTCCGTTTAGACAAACGGAAAGTATTTGTAAGCATGTTCCACATACAGCTGCAACCACACCGGGACGAGAATAAATGTGCTGCCGCCGTTAATGTGAGAGGGAAACAGTGAGAGAGAGAGGAATACAGGAAGGCAGGGATGTTAACCAGTCAAAAGTCTGGTTGGCTACCCTACGCTGGGGCATGGGAGAAGGTGAAGAGAGAGAAGGGAGAGAGAATATGTAGATACGTGTACGGACAGCACTTGAGTTAAAGCCGCTCGCGCAAACAAGAAGTTCTGAGAAAACAGAAAAGTGCCTTCACTGCCTTCTGAGCCCATGATCGGTAGAGTTTCTGCAACGTAGAAGCAGCTGCTTCGTGTGCTGCACAGCGCCAACATGTCGACCGCGCGTATTGTTAGAACACCGTCCTAGATGCTTGATTGCAACGCCAAACTTTTCTATCGCTTTCGATGCGTCGTCCTTCGAGAGAAACCGACTTTCTCGTAACCGCTGTCTGATAGTAGCAGTGGCTCGTTACACTGCCTATTGTAATATCGCCGTTGGACATTCGCGGCGGTCGAAAAGCAGTTCACATTTACGTACTTAAGCGGCATTTACGGTTATTGACCAAGAAGTACAGTTACGATGTATGCTAAATGACGATGTATAATAAAAGACTAAAGGGTTGTGTTATAAACGCGTGTTTCAGCCAGTGAGCCTCATTTAATATGCGTGCAGAGAGAAATGAGTCAGCATTGATAAAGGCGGCGAGCCAGTCACATGAACGACAGTACGCGTCGCACAAAAGGCTAAACCCAACAACCCAAAGCTATTAGAATGTACGCTTTAGGTTGTGTTGCCAGCTGGTTTGTTTGTTTGTCTGTTTGTTACTGGACTCTTGACTGCTTAACATCCCTGCCTTCTTTTTATCTCTCTCTCTCTCTCTCTCTCTCTCTCTCTCTCTCTCTCTCGCTCTCACGAACATCACTTTTGACCTTACATCACTGCTCATGTAATTTGTTTTTCTACCGCATCGGGAAATGAAGCCAAGCATTCTCAGCGTGTAAGCCGACTATGCAAAGGGTTCGTGCAGTTCAGAAATATTTCTTCTTTTTTTTAACAGACATTCTCGGCGACGTCATGCTTCTCAATTTTTAAGCGCTCTTAAAGGCTGCTTCAGCTCCGAAACCCCGAAAAGAAAACTTGTTTCAACTAACTTACTGAAGTGTACACATACCGCAAGATAAAAAAAAGCCCCCCCTCCCCCTCTTTTCTATCACTCAGTTCCTCGAGTCTCTGGCATGCGCTATCGGAGTGGCACGCACAGGTGTGTCAGAAAAGCACTGCTACCGAGTATGCCTGCCTCTGCATGCGAGAAAAGTACAGAAACCATTGTGTTGCATACTGAACATCTTCAAAGGCAACAAACATGCCGGAGTGCGGAAACTGCGTGAGCCACGTTTTGCTCTGCTACAGCTTTCACGACCAGGTGCTCTAATTTCCGGTGCTACGAAGCGCCCGGCAGACCTTTTACTGAGCGCACCGGGCCGTCTTCAGGTGCAAAACAAGCTCGAGGCCTGGGTAAGGAAATGAGGTTTTCAGCTAAAGGAATTGCTCTAGGGCACAGAGGAAGGAAACACGGGCGCGCAGCAAATCGAAAGCGCTGTTGTGTTTCTTACAAATTCCTGGAATCCAAACGCGAAAATTGTACTCGGGAATTTCCAACCCAGAGGAAGCGTACACAAGTTGCTGACAAGATTCCTTTTCCGGTCAGCTAATCTCCTTATGATGTCAGCGGTGCGATATTTTTAATGACGAATTTGACAAATCGCACCCGCACGCACACGGGCACCCTGGGGCGATGATGATTGGATGAAACAGCTCATCAGGGCGCCCCGATGCGCACCGGTGCGATCTTCTGAATTCGCCAAAAGTTAACAAAATGCTCAGGCGACTGGTGAACTATATATTTAGCGCAGCTATTAGGCACCCGTTTCTGCAGCGAGCGTCGGCGTCGGCTTAACCAAGCGAACGAGCACAGCGAAGGATGAAAGAGCGAACTCGGAGCGCAGCAGCGGATGAAAGACGGCAATAGCAAAGAGAGCGCGAGGAGGAAAGCAGTGGAGGAGGACATGGGGAAAGCATAAGAAAAGCGCAGTGGCCCACAAGACGGGCTCTGCGGCGACGATGGCTACGAGATGACGCCAAAGTAGCGCGCGACGCCTAGGAGGTCTGTCTGCGGCGACTGCTGTGAATCGCGCCTACGCGTCAACCCCGCGCTGCCTCTCGGGATATGCCGATTGGAGCAGTCGCACCGCACTTCGTTCCGTTGGCTACGTGCCGCACGAGACAGATCGTCCGTGCCAGCCAATATATCACGAAATAAAAATTCGTATAGAGCTGTCCTACAATTTCGCATCATAAAAAAAATCACTTTATTTCAGGGAGTATTGTAATCGTCGGTGAATTTTTATGAACTGTATACAGTTTTAGCTTCACATACGTAAAAGCGCTACGTGCGTGAAAATCTTAAGGGATCTAAGTGCGCATGCGCCGAACGCAGGGAGGCCCATCACGTCTCCCGTAGACACTTGACATTTGTGCCCTTGCATCCCGCGTTCCACGTATATATGAGGGGCTTTGCGAGCTACCAGGAAGAGAACGCAGCACAAGCTAGCAAAGACGCGCAGATGGCGAAGTGCGAGAAACACGCGATGGCTCCGATTATGGCTCGCCTTGAACGAACTTGGCGGGAGTAGCGTTCCCGTATGCCGACAGAAGGTGCCAGTAGACCACGCCGAAGCAAAGATCTAAACGTTTGCCAGGCCTACAACGGCCGACTCTTGCGTGCGCGAAACCATAAGCGTTCCACGGATGCGGCACGTGGCACACGTAAAGCTCTAACGTTTACGTGCGCAATTCTTTGACGTACGTGAAACTAAAACTACCTTGTATTTAAGATGTTGTCGCCTATAAAGTGGTGCCGTCTACTCCCCTTTCCAGACATGATAGTTGCGCTCGAAACAATTCATGCTTCTAGTTGCGCACGCATGGCCATTTATAATTCCATATCGTCAGACTATTTCCTTGGATGTAATGAGGATAAGGATGATTCATTAGTAGTGGTCAGCCATCATCATCATCAGCAGCAGCGGCAGCTGTACCATCTTTTGGTTTATATTCACTGCGGACGAAGGCCTTTCCCACCGACCTCCGATTACCCCTGTTTGCGCAAGCTGATCCTAAGTTATGCTCACTAATTTCTTAATTTCATCACACAGCCTAACTCTCTGCATTCTTCAACTGGGCTTCTCTTCCCTTGGCACTTATTCTGTATATCTAACCAACCACCGGTTATCTGCCCTACACATCACATTGCCTGCCCAGCTTAGGATAGGATAGGGATAACTTTAATAAAGTGCCTGCCCAGCCTAATTTCTTATTAATAATATCAACTAGACTATCGGCTGCGCCCATTTGCTCTTTAATCCACAACGCTGTCTTCCTAACCCTTCTTTACGCCTAACATCGTCGCTAGACTAGCGAAAATGAGATTTATGACGTGAATAACGAGGGAAATCTAATCGCTTACGACATAACCACATCTGACGATTCAAATATGTCACCTTCTTGAAACGTAAGCGATGCACTGCCGATTCGGATTCACTACAAGACAGTGAACTACAGGTCAATTGAAGCTGCAAGCACCGCACGATTACTTCTTGCATTCTCCAATACATCAAACACGTTCGGGACGTAAAATATCAGAAACATAGGAGCGATTATGGAAGATTATATTGGAATACCTTTTTTTTTCAATTTTCAAAAGCTGTTATCTTTATAGCTTTCTTCTGTCTGTGCTGCCTACAAAAATTTTCAGGTGATCACGCGAGAAGGACTTTGCACCGATTACTTTCACAGCTGCTTTAGCGCAAACTAACAAATAACAAGTTAACCTTGAGATAATGGTTTTTACTAGTGTCGAGTCAGACTTATCTCATTAAAAATAAAATAAGTAGCTGCTTGGAAATGGCAGTGTAGCTTTTATTGTGGTGAATGAATTTAAAAGTTTCAGCCGGTTGTCGTTATAGTCATTGCAGTAAAGGTTGAGATTCATCAATATTTGACATAATTCATTTTCATACCCATATCACCCTCCCAATGACTCCATTCCTTTACCGAAAAGACGTTAAACAAATGTCAGTGGTGTTTACGTGAAGGCAACACAAACGTTCAGATGAACTTCCAATCCTATAGTGTCCCATGCATAAGCAAAGTAACTCGCTAGGAAGGCGCAGATATGCATTGCAATAGATAAGCGTAGTTTAAAATTAGCGATCCGTATTTTCAGAGCGCATGTTAACAGAGGTTTATCAAATATTGACTCGTTTGAATGAGCTTGTTGTGCAATAGCCATTGCCGTTGCGCGGCTACTTGGTAGGGGATCAACCAAAGCAAACATGCCGCAAATGGACCTGTGGTTATAGGCCCTTGTGTGACCGAGAAAGGAGCGTTCAAGCTTGGGTTCTTGCGCGGCTCTGCGGCGAATGTCGAAGCATCGGTAAAGTCAGGCGACAGGGAAGCGATGAGGTGATCAAAGTTGTCGGCTTCACAATCCGTCGTACGTAGTGGCATTCTAGAAAGACAATCCACGTCAGCGTGTAGACAGCTACTCTTTTGCGAAACATGGAACATATACTCCTGTGGACGAAGGGCCCATAGCGCGAGGCGACCGGATGGGTCACGAAGATTGACCAGCCAGCACAGGAAATGGGGATCTTTGACTATGGTGAACGGTTGACGACAGACGTACGAGCGAAACCGCTGCACGGCAAATACTACTGCTAGGCATTCTTGTTCCGTCACAGTTTAGTTGCGTTCAGGCTTGCTTAAAGAACGGCTTGAGTATGCGACATGTTCGTTGTTGCGTTGTTGCTAGAGCGCTGAAGGAGGACGGCACCGATACCGACGCCACTTGCGTCTGTGTGAATCTCTGTTGGTGACGAAGGGTCGAAGTGCTGGAGTATTTGCTGTTAAGTTAACAAAAACTTTACGTGGCGAAAAGCTGCTTCGCACTCACGGGTCCACTGAAACAGAGTGTTCTTACCCAGAAGATTCGTCAAAGAGCGAGCGACGTCTGCGAAACCGGGTATGAACCACCGGAAATATAAGCAGCGCCCTACGAAGCTACGAAGATGTTTGACAGATTTAGATTGCTGAAATGATTCAACAGCTGCCGTATTCTGTAGGTCAGGTCTAATGCCATCTTTATCGACGAGATGCCTTAACACCAGAGTTTGGCGCTCGCCAAAGTGAATTTTTTTTTTTTTTTGAATTCAGCTCAAGACCAGCCTTTTCCATACAGTCGAGTACAATAGCGAGACGAGTGCAGTGCTCCTGAAATGTGGGTCAAAAATTATTACATCAAGGTAGCACATACAAATCTGCCATTTTAAACCACGCAGAATAGTATCTATGAATCTTTCGAATGTCGCCGGCGCATTGCACAATCCGAAAGGCATGACGTTGAACTCGTACAACTCGTCAGGCGTAACGAATGCAGTCTTTTCCTTGTCAGCTAGGTGAATCGGAATTTGCCAATAACCTGCTTCCAGATCCACGGAACAAAAGTAGGAAGCGGAATGTAGACGGTCGATGGCGTCATGAATACGGGGCAGCGGATAGACGTATTTCTTGGTAATGGAATTCAGTCGGCGGTAATCAACGCAGAATCTCCACTTACCATCTCTCTTCTTCTCAAGAATGACGGGAGCGGCCCAGGGACTTGCCGATTCTTTAATTATTCCCTTTCCTAGCGTCTCCTGCTCTTGCTCGTTGATGATGCTGCGCTCTGACGGTGCCACTATGTAAGATTTCTGCCGTATTTGATGCGCCTAAGCGGTGTTGATCCGATTACGTATTCGAGACGCTCGCATTACAGTAATTTTGCTGCTTTTCGAAAAGTCGAACACTTTCGAGTGCTTGGAGGGAGCACCCAGGAATGTATGACGTTCGCTTTGACTAAGTGACTCGCTAATCATTTGTAGAAGTTGTGAATCTTCTGAACCTTAACAATCTAGATGTCCATTCTCGTCTGTAGCAACAACAAACGGAACCAGCGTCATAGAGGATTCGGGTTTGAACACAGCGAGTTTCATGCCACGAGGCAACACTGTAGGCTCCATTGAGCTGTTAATTTTCCACGCACTTACGTGTTCTTCGACTACAGACACCATGCAATGGGGAACTAAAACGTTCTTTTTCGCACAAGTCAAATGAATCAGTTCCAGTGTGGCGTCGAATATCGCAAGGACGTTACTAGAAGATGTTACTAGAACGCACACAGCAGAAAATTCAAGAACGACCGTGTCCTCGGAGACGACAAAGATGCATTCATCACGTGATGAATTCACCAAGAGCGCAGCTGGGAAACTAAGGCGGACCGAAATTTTTCCACTTCTACAGTCAACAGTTGCCCCACAGTCTCGAAAAAAATCAGTTCCCAATATAACGTCATGTGTGGATCGTGTAATAACCGCGAATTCTGTGGGAAACCCTTTGCCTTGGCAGGTATCTGCCACTGGGCTTGCGCCCCTTTTCAATGG
Source organism: Dermacentor andersoni (assembly GCF_023375885.2). Taxonomy (NCBI): domain Eukaryota; kingdom Metazoa; phylum Arthropoda; class Arachnida; order Ixodida; family Ixodidae; genus Dermacentor; species Dermacentor andersoni. Next base: position 79,662,968 of record NC_092817.1, read on the forward strand.
CCTTCTTAGATGTCAACTCGCCTAACTGAGTAAGCGCCATTGGATATCTGCTGCTCTTCAATGAACTACTTTCATGACGGCAACTTGAATAAATGTGCACCACTTAGTATGTACCGCTTCTTCAATGGCAAAAAAAAATTATTTAACATTTCTATGGTGTTGGGAGGAATTGAATCCGTGTCGTATTTATTCAGTCGAACTACTCTGAATGTATATTCACACAAGCGTCATGCGCGGTCTTCCCGGTGGCGGAGCTTCTCTCTCTCCTCTCTTGCTTCTCTCTGTAGAAGCGAGAGAGAGGGGCCCGGCTGCTTGCACGCCCCATACATGAAGCGTCTCTGTCGTGACATTACGCTGTGTCGTTACATTGTTTCATTGCTAATCGCATTAATGTCGACATTCATCGTCACAGTGGTACTGCCACAATTTTTCTATGTCTCTTTAAACAATACTTGACATCCCTGGGCGTCCAAATATCATGTTCTCGAACAACTTCGTATAACCAAGGTAGATAAATGTAAACGTGACTGCGCAAGAAGTACGCCAGGGAAAAGTTTAAAACCACCTTTAATCAGCTACCCCGTGAAGGGGGAAAATGCTGTTCAGCCATGATATCTGAATTCTTCACGCTAAGCATTATGAGTGCGACAAACCACAAGCATACGGAAAGAAAGCACGTAACTGTTACAATGACAATGCCAAAGGTACAGCTGGTAGCTTCGCTGGTCACCGCGCCATGTCTTGAAGGCATGGCGCACGCGTTTAAAAAAAACTGTTTCATGTGAGAAAGAAATTCTACAGGACAATATTACAAAGAAATCTTCGTCCGTATTTAACAAAAATATTACTACGCTTAGACTATTAGTAAGAGCAGCTCCCAGTGAATTGTGATGTCCAACAGATAACTATTAATTAAAAGAGGTCGGCAATGGTAAACAGCTGTTATGAACAAACGCCTTTGTGAATTTGGGTCCTTTTTTCTGTCAAAGATTGTATTCGATAGCTCGGCATCCACTCTGCTTGCCTTTGCTCATACAGTTTATGCATACAGACACAGCATATACAAATTTATACGGGTTTGTACTGCACAAAGTGTATACACGGAAATATTTTGAGCTCAGAAGAACTAGTACACACTAAAAACAGTTGCATCCTTTGGGGTGCAAATTTGCCATACAATAATAATCGCCGTCTGTCTTGCTTGCGTTTTCTTTCTTGAAAACGCTGCGCTCGTTACTTCCCTGTCTAGAATGCTCTGTCATGCTGTTAACCCGCATGCCGTTCGTGACTTTAAAGTACCGGGATCGCAGGGCTAATGAAAGGAAATGCGGGCAAGGCAGATGACGACTACTGTTGTGTGGCAAATACACACCCCAAAGGGTGCAACTGCTTTTGAAGTGTAGGCAAGTATGTGCATTCATCTTGCCCACCAGTACGTCTTGTGGCTGCTACGAGACACTTCAGCACCTTATATTTGAGTGTCCCGCTTTCAGTGCGCAGCGCATGTCGCTAGTGAGAAACTATCATCTCCTTGGCCTGCGGCGTGCGACACTCGAGGAATGTTTATACCCCAGTGGCTGTGCATCTAAACGTGATCAGGCCCATCGCGCCCTACTAACCTTTATAGAACTAGCTAACTTAGGTTCACGTTTGTAGCATGAACATTCAACATTATGTAGTAGCGTGACCTTCAGTGACCGGCCCTACTGTGTGTGATCAGTACTGTACCCTAACGCTTCTTCCTTCGAAGATGGGAGGTGGCGGGCTCAAACACCTTATAGTGTATATTGTGAACCGACTGCCGTTGAAACTGTAATTACGTGCAGCTTTACTTGGCGTCTCATCGTGGAGAACACAATTAGCCGCATAGCGAACTAGTGATGGATGTGGTTGATAATTGTGGAGGCTGTTCGACGCGGCGTCACTTTAATTCCGGCTGCAGAGTTCTACTTTAGTCTTTAGATTTGTCCTGTTGCAGTGTTCTACTTTGGTCTTTAGATTTGTCCTGTTGCTCTCCTTTCCTCTTTCCTTTTTCCTCCCCTCCTTCCTATCTTCCATATCTGTGTTGCTGTCACCTATCTTCAGAAGAGTAGGCAGGCGTTGTGCCCCTTCCGGCGTTGTGCCAGCCTGCTCCTCACTTTCCCTTTCCTAATAGCTGTGTATATGTGTATATGTGTTCAAAACAAATAACAATAATAAACGGTGCACGCGCCCAGACAACACATAGCAGCACATACGGGTGGTCTGTTTACTGTTCTCGCAAACATCAGCAAGTGTTTGACTTGCTGCGTCACGCAAATCCCGTCGCTTCGCGGGATCGAATCCCGGCCACGGCGGCCGCATTTCGATGGGGGCGAAATGCGAAAACACCCGTGTACTTAGATTTAGGTGCACGTTATAAAGAACCCCAGGTGGTCGAAATTTCCGGAGTCCTCTACTACGACGTGCCTCATAATCAGAAAGTGGTTTTGGCATGTAAAACCCCATAATTTTTTTTTTTCAAATCCCGTCGCTGGTGCGAATTCTAATGTCCCAGGGTGACGTGCATACGGTCGAATGAATGCGTGTTACCACTGCTAGGGGGCAACAATGCCACCACATTTGCGCAGGCTATGACACGCACATTCCTAACTCTCCCATTTTCATTAGCACTGTGGAGTGAGAGAAGAAAAAAGAAACAATGTAGGCATTGACAGGCACATTTGGCAACCTTAAGTTATCAACTACGCCAAGCAATTCAGGCCAGTTCCCGTGTAGACACTGGCGAGCTTCGAATTTGGACCATACGATAAAAAAGAAACGACGCATCTCCAGGCGCCACTCTATTACACTCTAAAAACAGCCTTGCCCTTTGCGGTGTATATTTGCCTCACAACGATAATCGTCATCTGTCTTGCGCGCGTTTCCTTTCTTGAAAACGCTGCACTCGCTACTCTCCTGCCGAGAATGCTCTGTCATGCTGATAACGCGCATGCCAATCGTGACTTGAAAGTACCGGGCTCGCAGCGTTAAAGAAAGGAAATGCGGGCAAGACAGATGGCGATTATCGTTGTGAGACAAATATACACCCCAAAGGGTGCAATTGTTTTAAGGGTGTACTAATACGAGCCTTCCTTAACCGAGCACACCTGGAGAAAGCCCCCGTTCGTAGATACCTCAGGACTTCCTATGATGACGCCACTAAGAGGCTCCGCTTCTTTCGAAAGCACTGCCTAACCCTCCCCCCTCTCCCCTTGTTTACATTCTCCCCGTCATTCTATAGCGCCGTTCTTCACTTGTCCTTTTCTGGATCCATATTTATCGACAAATATGACTATGATAATTACTACACGATCTTCAGGTCGTATTGCATACACCGGTTCTCTCTTTGCGAAACAAAATCAAAATCGAGGTCTTATTTCTTACACCTCCTTTCGCTTGGACTCGGGAACGATTAGGCTGAGTGACTAAAAGCCTTTATTCGAGGCAAAATGGACAAAAGAGGGAAGCTTTGATGTTAGTGACAACGTGGAATTCAGTATTGAATTATATTCACGCTAGATAGAACAGTTAAACAAACAAAGAACTAGGGGCACACAACAGAAGCACACACAGGAGTATCTTATGAAATACATTATTTTCGTCCCATCTTAGACGATACAGGAAGAAGCCGAAATGGTAAATTTTAGATATTTTTTTTCTCTACAATATGGTAAAAATGCGTGCTAAAGTTACGACAAGAAAAAAGTATACCAACCATCGACATAACGACAGCCGTTGTTGTAGATAGCCTCCAACCAAATAGCGATTGTTCAGGATCCCCTGTCTGGTATAACGTAGAAATAATGAATTCCAGCGCATGCGATGCCAGGAGGAGTGGCGCACACACATTCCATTTATGTCTTGCGATATCCAGGGTTGCCCCGTCAGAAGAGATTCTAAATTACCGCCAGGATAATTCTGTAGCTTGGTCGCTATCGATTTCTTAGCGCACTAAGCAGGCGCAGCTCGGCGTTCGTAAACAGCTCCGCATCATGGAACTTAGAGGAAAACAAACTGAAAAAAAATGCCATTCACATACTCATTTTGCATTTTCCCCTTCTCGAATCAAGTCGGCAGGAAATTACCGCTGACAATAAAAAAATTGCAAAGCACTCCGCGCACATTTATTTTTCAATCGCAAACCTTATTGTATACTGAGGAACGGCATTCGTAAGCGCTTAAAGAAGTGAAAGTAGTAATCTTATCATCTCGTACGCGGAACGCCCTTTCACATTACGGGACTTGTCGCTACCCATTTCAGTACATTAACGCTCCTGTATTTCTTTTTCTTTTTTGACTGCAGAAACTTCACCAATCACATATGATAGAGAGAGAGAGAGAGAGAGAGAGAGAGAGAAGTTTAATGATAAGAAATGCCGAGAGGTCGGCCTGAGGTATATTCCTCTAGCCAGCTACTCGGCATTGGGGGAGGGGGAAGAGGGAAAGAAAGAGGGAATAAAGAGGCGCATGATGGGTGACGATGACGATAGAAGGAAGATGAACATATGTATGGCAAGCGATTTGGCATGCTCAAAGTCTGAAATCCAGGCCCGTAATTTTTAAAAAGTTGAGTAATGCCTGGATGGCCTTGAAACTCTATTGAGCATCTGGCCAAGGGCCTAAAGTAACGTCCTCCGACAACGGTGTGCTGTCGAGAGGCGTAAGGTCGTTGTCCAACCTTTCACGCTCTTCCACGTACTTAGGGCAGTCACAAAGCACATTACCTATAGTCTCAGTCACATTGCACACCTCACAGTGTGGAGACTCGGTGCGTCGCATGAGGTGCACGTATCCGCGCGTAAACGCTACCCCCAGCCTTAGTCTGTGCAGAAGACTGGCACAGCTGCGTTGAATTTTCGGTGGTAGCCTAAAATTAATGGTAGGATCCAATCTCTGGAGTCGTCTGTGGCGATGATCCGGATTGTCCCAGTGCTTTGCTGTCAATTTTCGGATGACACTGGAGAGGTGACAGTTGGCGTACGCTCTTGAAAAAGGAATTGAAAGCAGTGACTCCCGTTCTTCGGGTGCTGTCTTCGCTTTGGCGTCGGCCAGTTCGTTTGCCTTGTATACCACAGTGACTGGGAATCCACTGAAATGTGATGTGGTGGCCGTTTTCTTGCGCTAAAATGTAGAGCTCGGCAGTTTTTTTTTTTTACTACATATGAAGGAAAACACGATAAAGCAGTTGAAAAACAAGAGCACCATTCTAGGCACGTCTGAGATACATAAATGTCGATTTGTAGTTTCGTAAAGGGCCTCGAGCGGCCAGTCATGCGGCAATCTTGCGTGCACTCGCGGGCTTCTTTCATGGTCGGAAAAAAAGTTTTATGTAGCACGTATTGAGCAACAGAAAGCTGTATTGGGAGTTTTGCATGTCACTCTACAATTTTCTCATTGACACTTTTCATCTCATTATAGTATGTGAGAAGTTAAAAAATAATTAAGACTAATTATCTAATTAGGCGTAATGACAAAATAGGTTGAGTATCTCCAAGCCACGGTAATTATCTTTGTACTGTCTAGTTACGTAGCATTTGCATATATTTAAACTATGGCTAAAGTTGGCTGGGATACCCTGTATATGCACCGCAGTAGAACAAAAGGCAAGGTCGGCAGATGAGCCTTCCCGTTAAGGTTTTGCGCGTTCCTCGTACGCCTTGTGACGGCAGCCGATAGTAAACGTTATTTAACACAACGGTTCTATGGGTGTAATGTATCGAAGACGATTCTGCATAATCCTTTGGTCCCAGTCCTGTGTTCGCATATTAGTACAAAATCAATGTTACAACGGTAAGTCCGCTAGCATGCCCTTGTAATGATAAAGCAAAATAATGATTTCATTATTAGCTGATAAAATGGACAATCAGCGCCTATACCCACATTGCAGTAACATTAGCAAACCGTATTTTCCCTTCTGGTTAACCTCCCTGTCTTTCCGATTTCTTCTGTCTCTCTTCGAAAAGGAGGAAGAAGTGAGTTCGAGGCACGCGTGCGCCTTGGACCGCTCTCCGTTATGAAATTTCATAATTTTGATTATTCCGCGCGCCCACTGACTGACCTAAGCGGAGGACATTCTCTTCTGTGATGGGGGACTGTCATCCCAAAGGTCGCCCTGGCGTCTCCCGTGTTGATGGACCGAAGATGGGTGACCGCGTCAACATCGCATCCGCGCCTCTTGAATCGTCCGACAGCTCATTGGTAAAATAAAACAAAATAAAACAGTAAAGATAAAATGGCAGGCTGCTTTCGCGAAGTTCAGCAGCCGTAGGTTGAAAATGAAGCAGCGAAGGACCTCAACTTCAAGAAATTCACAACCTGAGATGAATGACGGCAAGCAGTCTTTCACGATTGCTTATGTGCGAACTACCACGACAGACAACTTGAACTCCCTCAACTTTCAGTCTTTAAATGAAAATTCTGAGCGAATCGCTCCTGCGCAGGTGAATGAGATTCGCATTAACGGCAGGAGGAATGCACTGTCAGTGGAAGTGATAAAGTAGACTATTCCCGAGAGGCTGAAGTCCGTCACACACATAGGAAATATCTTGGTGCGGTCGTTCTTTGCTCATTGGAAAGGAACAAAGATTGCATGGTGCCATATACGACGTGGATGCTGACATCAATGACACTTATCTACAAAAAAAACCTTTAACGCCAACAGTCCGAACCGTGAGCATCCCCCGCTTCGGACACTGCTTCGGACAGTGTATTAACGCGCCAGCGTTATGAGTCCCGTGTCACAGAAAAGCAGGCGTCGGATTTGGCAAAAAGAAATTCGAACCACGCATACCCAATAACGCGGGCCCTTCAGGTTGCGCAAGAAAATTACTGAACTAATTTAATTTCTCGAGGTAATATACGTAGAAACATCGTAAAGTAGGATTTACACACAACCTACAGACATCTTGAATATACGAGAAAACATAATTCTCTTACGCGAAAACTAAAAAAAGATACAAACCCCCTTTTTGGCGTTTCTACCATTCATAGAGCGGCCATGGCCTCCCAGATTTGGCGCGCAATTCTCAAAGGCCACAAAGCGGCGCGCCCGGTTCCTTGAAACACCTCCAGATGGCCATCGCCTCCACCGCTTTGGCGGTTGATTTAGGCACCACTGGCCTCCTTGAAGACCTTGGGCTCAGCGAGAGCAGGGGAGTAAACATGCCCGCAATAGAGATTAGTAAGAGGCGATAGGAAGATTGGTGGAAGAAAATAGGGAAACGAAAGAAAACGGAGACTTACAAAAGCAAAGTTCGCAATAGGTTGTAAGAAAATTTGGTTGTAGGAGTTCATATCGACTTTTTTCTTTACTTCTTTTTTCAACCTCTAGGTAGGACATTAGGCAGTATAATAGCAAGAGCTTGGTGGCGCAACCCGCCGCCCCGTTCCAAAGGGGACGCTCATAACATCCATCCATCCATCCATTCGCGGCCAACGCAAAAGGCCGCGCTTCTACCAGGAGGCTCGCCTTCGTGCATAGCGTTCGCCGGCAGCGTTTCCCGGTAAACTTTACGGCTACATAAGCTGCTATTGCCGGGAAGCGTGAGAAGCAGTCAGGGATCTTTGAATGCTATCGCGTTCTACTCTTAAAGGCGAAGCTTGTGTCCTCCGAATTTTTAATCTACTATTTGATTCTGATAATCTGCCAGCTTACGCAAAGGTTAGACATGTCATACATCCTGTGCACCCTTACGTGCCACGAGTTATGCAATGTCACAAGTGCTGCAAGCTGGAGCACGTCAGCGCAGTGTGTAAAAGTGCAATAACTTGCCAGCGATGTGGTGGACCTCACAAGATTGACAACTGCGACGCCGCTGCTCCTCTTAAGTGAACCAACTGCTCCGGGGCGCACGAGGCGACACGGAACATGGTCCGAATATGGCACAGGACAATTCGATCCACAGAGAGGCTGTCTCATCCATCCGCCGTCACAGACACCGTTAGAAACGCTGACGGCAACGCAACCTCAGTGTGCACAGTAATGATTGATCATCTAGAGCACAAGTCTTTGTACGACCCCATCAGCCACTGCTAGTGCATCATAAGGCCGCTACACGGATGGTTCCGTTTCGGAAAATTCTACGGGCGCCGTTGTTCTACCATCTCAATCGGTCGTCATCAAGTTTAAGACACCACACGTAACGACATCTACAGGCTCTGAACTGGCCGCTCTTCGCGCTGCTGTCGAATACATTGAAAAAGAACCGCCCAACAAATGGGCAATATTTTGTGACTCGAAAGCAGCCCTCCAGAGCTTGAGAAGTTTACGACGTGGCAATTATGAACAGCTGGTGTCACAAATCAACGAAACCTGCCATTGCGCTTCTGAAAGAGGACATGATATCATATTTCAGTGGCTGCCGGGACATTGTGGCATCGTTGGTAATCACCTCGCCGATGACGCTGCCCGACGTGCCCAGGCTGGCTCACCGACACTCCTTATACCTTTATCCAGAGCCGACGCTGCAAGAGAGCTTCGCAGTCTCGCTCGTACAATCACGTTAGGTTGCTGGCATACACCTCAGAACTCTAAGTGTCGTTTACACAGCCTCGACCCATCACTGAAACTTACATTACCAGCGAACCTTCCACGACGTGACGCAACACTGCTGTGTCGGCTGTGGGTAGGAGTAGCATTCACCAACTCCTACAGCTATCGTATTGGAATGGCGGATTCACCAATGTGCGCTAAGTGCAAGTGTGAAGAGACCATCAGTCACCTTCTGTGCCACTGTTCTCGCTTCGATAATCAACGCGAGACTCTCCAGTGTGCCCTAAATAGACTGGATGACAGGCCATTTACGGAAGCGAAGATCTTGGGAGCCTGGCCTCACAGTTCATTGGCCCAGAAAGCAGTTCGAGCGCTTTTTCGCTACCTGAGGGCAACAGACTTGAGTGCCCGACTATAGACATCCTACATCTAAGTTCTCTCTCTCCCTCTTTCACTCCTCATTCCCCTCCCCACGTGTAGGGTAGCAAACTGGACTCAGTCTGGTTAACCTCCCTGCCTTTCCGTCTTCCCTTCTCTCTCTCTCTCTCTCTCTCTCTCTCTCTCTCTCTCTACGCACATATAAAATTTCCAAGAGAAGCACAAAGCGCACCAGCATTGCATTCAGTTGCTTCAGAGATTGCATGGCTTTCCCTACTATACGTAGCAATGAGCAATAATACATGATGGGCTGCATCTTCAAAGATGACTGACAACAATAGGAAATACTGAAACGATCCAGGGCAGGCTAAAGAAGCTGCTAAAGTCAATACGTGTAATTCTTTGTGAGCCGTAGACGCCAGGTACCAAGGCAGCAGTGGAAGTTCTGAAGGTGGTGGAACTGCTTCTGGTAGCGCTTCCCTAGGACAATACGGCAGACTCATTTGAAAAGCGAGTACATGCATCTGCTATAATCCAGTGGCATGCAAAAAGTCTGAGACGCCGGCTGTCTGACTTTCGGCAACGGATATTTAAATATCAATTTCCTGTGATTGTTATATGCGAGACGAACATGGTGTCTTCTTTGCGTATATCTGGAGACGTGAAAATATGGTCTCATGGCGATCGAAGTGCAAAGGGATTTGTGCGCGTCACGATTTAACCTACCTGAGACTTGATGTGCCTGTTCATATCTTTGACGAATATATATGTCTGACTTTAAAACATCAGTGACGTTTAATCTTTGTCATCAGTGGATTTTTGTGTCGGTGACTAACGGTGAAAGGACCAGACATCATGTTGCGCGTAGGGTTCCACAGGGGGAAGTCCTTAGTCTTATGTTGTTCGACATAACACTCACTGGTCTAGAAGCTGAGCTCATTGATAATGTTAAAATCAGCGCGTACGCTAATGATGCATGCATATCGGCATCTGGAGTAACGCGCCTGCAAATGCGTGAAAGAGAGCAACGGGCCACAGCCATAAAATCGAAATACTTGTGCTGTCAAGGCACGCAACATTTCACAGTAAAACGGGCTGCATTGGCATTCACAAGGAAATCAATGACGCGGTATCCGATATAGGCTGACTTGGCAGTGATCCCTGCTATCACGCACTATAGCTGTTTAGGTGCCGTTATTGACCGCAGCATGTTTTGGTCGAAGTACATCAGGCTACTGCGGATCAAAATATCCCGTTTCATACACTCTCTTCGCGTTGTAGCTGAACTATGACGCCGCCCCTCTGAAAAAAAGTCTTCTGCAGTTACGTCAAGCGTTGTTTGTGGGTTACCTACGATATAGCATGCCTGTGCTGTCCAATATACGTTCAATTTGTCTTCGGTCGTTGGAAAGCCTTCAAGCCCAACCTCTGCGAACATGTCTATGCCTGCCACTGTGTACACCGATTTCCAGAACCATAGAAGAATGACGAATTTATCCAGTTGAAGTTTACATGTCTTGTGGGCTACTTCATGTTCACTTCCAACTGCTGACTCGACGCACTCACCCTCAATTGCCTTCATTTCAGGTAAACTACCCAAGCTGCACCTACTCAAGATGCCTCACTACTCATAGGAATATCACTCCCTCAGGCTTCGCACCTACCATAATATCTGACTTGCCACCATGGACACTGCATAGACCAATGGTGCGCCTTCACGTATCTGGGATTTTGAAGAACTCGCGTGTCCTTTCCACTAGCCTTAAACAACTCACCTTGGTCCATTCCCCTGCTCTGTATGGCGGCTCTGCGCACATTTGCACAGACGGATCCGTTACTTCATGCGCCTCGACCTCGGGCTTTGTGATCCCTCAGCTGGGCACACCCCACCAATACATATGCGGTCACAAATCGTCTTCAACAGCTGCAGAACTTCTTGCAATACAGGAAGCTGTACCCTACCTGCCCCCGCGTACATGGACTATACTTTCTGACGCAAAATCAGCACTGCAAGACATCGATCCTCTCTCGAGGAAAGGCCAGTATTGCGTGCTAGTATTAGACGTCTTTCAGATATTCGGAGGAACAGACTCTCAATACCCTCCCTATGGGTACCTAGTCCCTGTCGCTTGGCCGGCAACGAGCTAGACGATGTTGGAGCAAGAGCCTCTGTTTCTAAACCCGTCGACGTAAATAGTTCATAGTCGCGAGGGGATCTACACTCTTTGTTGAGTGCGTTCATGCGAGACTGCAAACCAGGTTATTGAGCTCACCCAGACCATCGGTTCAGGCGCCTGCGGGAAATACACTCTGGCAGGACTTTTCTCCTCCCTGCTAAACTAAAGCGATACCAAGCAAGCATGCTTCATCGAATACGCCTGAGCGTCACCTTCACTCGACGCTATGCGCATCTTATTGGTCATGCGGACAGCCCAAACTTTGAATGTCGCCAAGAGCTTAATACCCTTCAACACCTGTTTTGTGGCTGTCCTCTCTACGCATCACCGCGAAAGACGCTGGCTTCCGCACCAGGAGGCACTGGCAAGCAAACATTCTCTGAAAGTACTATTTAGTGTGCAATGCCTGACCGTATAGTAGCAACAACAGCTACAAGGGCTGCTCTAGAATACTTGAAAATGAACGGACTATACGCAAGGCTTTAAGGAAACCACTGTGTTGGTGTTGGTGTTTATGCTTGTACTCATCAGCATCGTTCAACAGTCTTTTTTGTCTCCTTTCATTTTTCCCCTGTGTAGAGTAGCAAGCGAGAGTGTGCTAGCTCAAGCCGACCTCTCCGCCTTTCTAAATAAATTATCTCTCTCTCCCTCTATCTCTCTTCCAACTTCCGCAGTAAGAAAAACTCATAATCTGCCTTTCTTTCTTTGAGCTGCTCTTCAAGCTCAAGTGTTCCCTTTATTCAGTGCACAGGAGCGCGAGAAACAGAGCTGAATTATTTATCTTCTCTATTAACAATCGTTTATTTCAGTATTTATACCATTTGAGTTTTCTCCCTTGCAAATCATGTGCTGTCCAAATTTCCACGAAGGCACCAATCGTCATACGCAAGGCCACGAAAGAAAAGTTCATGCGAGGCCTACGCTTCTGCAGGTGGTGCTATGTTATTCACAAAATCCACAACACCTCCCATTCTAGCCGTCGCTAGGTTAGAAAGTGACCTGCTAGCAAATTACACCGGCGAGAAGCACCTGCGAGATTAAAAGAAGAGACAAGGAAATCAGACTTCCAAGTGCCGGCGTACACCTCACCAAGTTATCCGAAACAAGTGCTCCATCAGCGTTGCCTTCGAGGATCAGTACAACGTGCCAAAAAACCGCGTACAAAAAAAAAATGAGAAAAGAGTACAAACAATCCAAAGCCTGGATAACAGCAGCGCCGTGGCGCTGTCACCGTAGAAGGCCGTCTCGTTTGTTTATGGCCTACATTTACAACCTCACGAGCGACGTACGTATAGCCGGCGAGGAAGCAGTTTGTTCACCTCCTTCGCCAACCTGCTCGCCTGCCCCAAAGGCTTCGTCCAACTCCCGCGTTTCCTGAGACGCCGTTCTCCGCTCGTGCATCTCCTGAGTCCGCTAAAAGAAATAAAAGGGAGCCTGTAATGGCCTGCTAAGAAGGGACGAGTACAGTGAGCTGTTAGTCGTCTTACGTTTGTACGGCTGCTTTTTTTTTTCGCACCATCCACAAGAAAATAAATAGAGAACGGTGGTGGCTACATGTATACTGCACTTACTGGTTATTCCCGTTAGAAAAGTTGCTTCGACATCCTTTTCCGCCCGTCTGGGGTGATGGAGGCGTTGTTCGCACAGCTCGTGAGGTCATAACGAGAGCTTACTTCTAGCTGCCGTGGAAGGTGCGACGCCTGTGTCGTCGGAAGTGAGCAGCAAGCATCAGGGGCCGACAGCTTTCAGAGTTCAGCCTTGGTCATCCACTTTTATCATTCTCTTTGTGCCCTGCTTCCAATTTAACATTATCGTCGCTCCTCCTGGTATGGCGTGACGGGAAGCCATGTCTTGTCGGAAGCAACCAATGCCGTAAATAAAGAAGGAAAATATTTGCAACCCTCAAGCGCCACCTATCCAAGGCGACTTGCCGTACTACCACTTATTGAAGTGAACAAGTACCCCGCCCCTACACATTCCTTACCACATACTATAGTATTCACGAGGAGTGCAGGACGGATTTCAGACGAGAAAACACTTGATCAGTGCAAAAATATAAAAACATTCCATATAAACTTTCAGGTGTGATGTGTGTCTGTCATCTCACGCATCATTGTCGGTTCATTTTATACTTCCTCTTATCCTCTACTTTCCTCTTCTCTCTGTCTCTCTCTTTCTCTCTACGTTCCTCATCCTCGGTCTCCCCGTTTATTGCAGCGAACCCGAATTTCTGTTCTAATTGACGTCCCTGATTTTCGTAGTTTAGCTTTCCTTGCTTCGCTTTCTCTCTCTTTACACGCTATATGCAAGATACTGCGCCAAAGATAGACACGGACGGGAGGGTACCAACACGGACAAGCGCAAAAAGTTTTATTGAATTCTACTAGGAGCGCCGGACAATTGCATCGACTAGTGAGACCTGGAAATTCATGGCTACAATGAGGCCGTGGTTGACACTGCAGAGTGGTGATTTAGTTAAACATGAGTTGATTGGCTAGTTGCTTCGACTTACTAAAGCAGCAGCAAAGAAACGACAAGTATACAAAAAACGTAAAAAATGCCGCTGCTCAGTGCACATGAAGTCATTTTTGCGTTTCCTGCATCTCTGCCTTCTCTGTGATGCGGCCTTGATGTGTTAATTAGGAAACACTTGTTTGTTTAGACTCACGGTGCTTTTCGATCAAACATCAGCTATCTTTTGACGAATGAAAAAATGTGCTTTCAGGATACAGATAACATGCCTAAAAATATAAGACGGAGTATTAAAACAAGCGGCTTGAGTTCCACGATGTCATTGACTTTATCAGGCTCCTAAACACCGTCTAGGTCGTCATGCTGAGCCACCTTATGTAATCACGATAAAGCATTGGGGCTTTGACGTGCCACAACAGCCTCGACAGGCAACCTGGTTCAGTACCCTAACAATCCTGTAGCATCACGCAAGTAACTATTCCACGGTACTGGTCTACTCTGCAGGAACACTGCGAACTTTGACGTGAAAAACACATCATAGATCTCCAGCTTTCGTTCTTATTAGCAGCAGAGGTACTTTCACCACTGATCTAGTATAGCCGTCTGCGGACCCATATTCCACCCTCTCGAATCAACACTTTCAGTCTGCTGATTGCGCCACTTTCAAAATTCACGCGTAAACTCCTGCCACGCAGTGCGTCAACGGCTGAGACTATAGTCATTGCTCAAGATGATTCAATCACGAAGCACATCACCGTCGAGACAATACGTGGACATGTCAGGCACACTGTCTGGACCCCTTGACACCACGTCGCCGCACTCACCGTGGAAAGACCCCGCACGTCATATAGCACAGCTGTCAGAGCATATCGTTCCTCGCCTACATCGGAATATACACCTGCCGCAAGGTCGGTGTCTCCTCCATGGTGTTTGTGCCATACTGAAGTACACCACAGGATTCCAGGACTTCAGAAAAAGTCAGATCTACCACCGCTTGGACTAAAACAAGTTTACTCCTGTTGTACGAGAAATACAGTAGCCACGTACATATCAATACAGACGAATCGACCACATCGACCAGTTCTGGGGGTGCTGTGTTTATACCGACCATAGGAGTAACACTGCAATTCAAGACGTCACATTTCACAACGTCCACGGCTGCAGAACTCGCGGCTCTGCGCAGTGCGCTTCAATTTATTGACACAGAGTCCTAGTACATGGGCTGTGTTTACCGACTCGAGACCGGCATTACACAGCATGCAGTCAATTCTCAGACGTGGAGCTCACGAACAGCTAACATACGAAATCGTCAAACAGTAGGATTCACGACGTCAAACAGAAAGGCCATGAAATTATTTTGCAGTGGCTACCTGGCCATTGCGATATTGGTGGAAAGGATCAAGCAGGCAAAACTGCCTGAGAGTCACATCAAGAACAACACAGCGTTCCCATCCTCTTTCCAGGACACACGCTGCAAAGCAGCTTCGTCACCTGCCACGCAAGCTCTCTTTAACAGAGTGAAACACCCCAAATGTAAGGCACACCAGGTTGTACGAACTGAACCCTTCGCTCCAATTCCGACTTCCACTCGGGCTTCCATGTGAGGCATCGTTTCTATACCGGCTGTGGCTGGGAGCGTATTTCACGAAGGCGTACACTACTTTGATTAGAATGACCGACATTGCTGCATGCAACGTCTGCCGCGTGGAAGAGAACATCGAACATTTATTGTGCCATTGTCATCGATTTCAGTAGGAAAGACAAACATTATCTATCGAATTGCGACGACCGGACAACCGGCCGTTTTCTGTACAAGTGCTACTTGAAGACCATCCCCATCACTCGTCGGCCCACAAAGCTGTGAAGGCACTTTTGTCTTCATTGAGGGCGACTGGCCTATGTCAACGCCTTTGAGTCGCTCAGGCTTTCCGTATGCTTGCGCAAGCTCGCCGCGACTTTCCTCCCCTCCCCTCCCTCTCTCTATCTTATCTTTCTATTCCCTCTTTCCCGTCCCCTACAGTAGGATAGCCAACCAGAGGTATTTCTGGTTGACATCCCTACCTTCTCTCTTTAATTCGTCCTTATCCTAAAAGCAAGCGTTCCGTGTTATATAGTCACCTTCTCGCAAAAAAAAAAAAAAGCAATCTGGGCAGCAACGCGCAGCCACAGGAGTTCTGAGCAGCACCTAATCATTGCAGGAGAGAAGAGCCAGTCCACTGAACACAACATGGCGTAGGCCAATCGGGGGTGTGAAAGAGAACTGGCCTACTGAGACTAATAGAGAAAGGAAAACGGATTGGCGCACAGACTATAGCGCAATGTAGATGCATTAAGCCTAACGACTTTTGCAGCATGTATGCAAAGCATACGCACAGAAAGTGCGTTGCCTTCTGTGCATTATTGCGCAAGTATTGGGTTTAGTCTGATGGGACCGTATGTGTTCTTTATTTTTTTGCCCTTGGCGTTGGGGCACGACTGCTTCGCCCATCACAGCACAGCTGATTGATGGAGATACTGACCACGCACCTCTCTGCCCTCTGTTGTGCATGGCCATTTGCGAGGCATAAGCTAACGTGATGGTCGCCAGAGATGATGCAGGTTCCATTACGGATATTCGCCACTTCCCTGTCGGTCCATCGGCCCGTTCGTATCCGTCTTCGTCGGTTTACTCAGCGCAAACAGCCCCACTGGCTACGAACAGCTTTTTTTTTTTTTTTTCTGCTATAGCTCCCGAATGCTGGAGGGAATTTTCTGCCCCACTTTCATGTGCCCTCCTCGAAGAGGAAGTACAGAGGTAGAAAGTTTGCTTCTCTGAGAAGTTTCTGGTAGTGTTCTCGAAACCCGCCATCGGCCAGCCATTGCCGTAATTTTCGGGCAGCGTGAAATTTACCTGAACATTCATAGATGTATTGTCAGTATTGTCCCGAGCGCAATAGAAGCCCGCGAATAGACGCAGAATGCTTGGAGCGGCATGTCGCGCGGCAATTTTGCGTGTATTCGCGGACGTCTTTCACGCTCGGAACAACAACATTATGTAGCGCGTATTTAGCAACAGAAACCTGTATCGGGAATTTTTCATGTCGTGCTACAATTTTATGATTAACGCTTTAATGTAATTATAATATTTGAGTAGTTGATTAATTAATCAGGGCTAACGTAATTAGGCGGTAAGCAAAAATATAATCCGAGTATCTCCAAGCGACGGCAAACAACATTATTTTGGTTCTGTCCAGCTACGTGGCATTTGCATACCTTTAAATTTTGGTGCATGATACTTAGGACACCCTGTATATACAGTCACGTCACTATGAGAACGCTATATGAAGCACGTTTTGAACTTTGCTCTTGTGAATCAAACATTTTAATCGATTACGGCTAACTTGTCCGACGCACTATCACTCCTCCATCCGCCATTTCTTTTTCATACACTCGGCGACAATGCAACATAAGTATTCGCGCCTATATATGAATCAAGCACCCGATATAGTAGCAGCTTTATCCTACTAAGCAGCCTCAAATTGTCAAATTATAGCTTGAAGTATACAGGTTCTTTAAACAGATCCTCCAAACAATACTTTGATATGTTCACGTCGTGAAGGTACAGTTTATTAAATGTGGCGTCAGCATCTGGCGTCAAGAAGAAATTACATCGTTTGCCACGAGAGCTTAGTTTCGTTTCCGATTGGTAACGGCGGATATCAATCGTTGTAAAAATATTCGAGGCAAATATTTTTCGCATCTCTACTTCGATATATCCTACCTTTACAATATCATTCGGTAGACATTCGGCACGAACATATTGAATGGAAAACTAAGGTTTAGGCATCTGCAGCTGAGCCGGCAATGAAGTCTGAACGCCTAGCACCACGCTTTTCTTAATTGCCGCCTCTTTTTTTTCGTTTTCATAAATTAAAGCATTCATTAATACAGACTGCGAAAAAGTGGTTCGGTTTCCCCTACTCTCGCCAAATATTGGGCGACTTTCCACGCTGTTGAAGCAAAGAAACGAAACTATCGTTTCAGTATTATTTTCGGGAGCCGTACTCAAAGCACTGACCTTGCAGCTCTGAATGCTTAACCATTAAGACACGCTTACCCCCGTTCCGCCGATGAAATGTTCATGGTTATAATGCTTTATGCAATGTCACTTTATATAAGGTTCAAGGGGCCACCGAATATGTGAGCTTGAAAGAAATGCTCCTTATGAGAAAGAAACTAGCTACGTAGCATTTTCACCTAGCAAGAACTTGGAATCGCTCTACAATGAGCAGTTAAAACAGAGCAAAGGACCGTAGTTGAGGGAGGGACAGACACACCTGAAAGCCCTCTTCCTTTCGCTGTTTAAACTGCTCAACACATCAACCAACCTGTCTAAAAGAGCACGCTTCTACATAATTTGTTTATTGTGGAACTTAAAATGAAAGAAAAGAAAGATTTGGTCACCTATAATTGCGACGGCTATAACTTTTTGGCGTAATAGTAATGATGATCAGAAAAACATTATTGCAAACCGAATTTTCGGTCGGTGAAATCTGGACATGTTACAGTGCACGCAAGGTATCGCCTAAAATCGCGATTAGTGCTGTGAAACAAGGGTGCTGACAAAGGCTCACTTGGTTAGCAAAAGGCCAATCACGGCACCAACGTCGTCTCGCTGTAGCCGCCGAGGTCAAGCGGCTGCAACAAATGGATGTGCCGAAACGCTGTCGAGTTAGTCGTATGGAGTGCCAGCAGTGAACAGCAGTCATTCACAACAGATGGAACATCGAGCAGCGTGGCCCTAAGCATAACGCTAGCAGTGACTACTAAATGTGAAGCCAGATGCCTGTAACAGCCTCTTGCAGACGGCAAGACATTATCCGAAGAGCCAATCAGGCGCGCGACTCCGGTCACGAGTTGAGCACCAACAGAGTACGTTAGCCTGAGTGGACAAGGAATTAAGACACGGTTCACTGACATTCGCCTTCGGTCCACATTAAGAAAGGTTGCAGCGGAATCTGCGTAAAATTTTTATTTTCTTCGCATCAAAATAGACAAGCAGTTGGACGAAGGCACAATGAAAGGTCAAGGAATGGCATTCGCGAGTTCGCACATTCTGCCGAATTACAATGTTCAAATGAATGGCGACAAGGATGTAGGGAACTTTATTGTGTCGCATCTTTCTTTTGCGCTGTTCCCCTCCCCCAGCCTACAGTAGCTATCCAGACCCTTTTCTGAATAACATCCCTCCCTCCCTCTTTTCTTTCTTTTTTTCTCTCTCTCTCACTCTCTCTTTTTTTATGGGCGTTGCCTTTACAAACGCCTACTGTTTTGGTGTCACCATGATAAACAGTGCCCCGTGCAACTTTTTGTGATTGCGACGAGACCATAGGGCACCTTCTCATTATTTCTGGTTTTCTTTTAGTTGCCGTGAAGGTTTGGCTTTAGGCATTATGCCTACCGCTTATTATAGATTTGTCCAGGATTGCCAGCGGGAGGCTCCCGTCCCTACGCAACAATACCAAGTCCGGCCATGATCGCTGGGTAAATGATAACAGATAGCAGAGAACACTGCATGAATACATACACAACACAGGCTTTACAGCACATATATAATGCAGCTCCCCATCAACTGCCATTCGTTCAGCGATCAAAGGCAGAGATTGCGTAGTGTGCTAAGCCGATTAGATAGCAGAGCCTTCAGAGAAAAAGGAAGAAAGGTATTGGGACCATGAACTCAACCGTCTTTCGCACAAAGAGCTACCAGAGCACTGCCACACTTCAAAACGACTTGCTTTAAATGTCAAAATAGTGAAGGTCAAAATAAATTTTTTTCGAATTTCGTAATTAAATCCCTGCGCCGGCTCATGAATGTGGCATCACGAGTCGCAAAGTGTTCTTACGCATTTCAGTAGTGGTGGCCGAGAAAATATTTTTGAAACTTTCTATGTTCAGTCAGACCTTTTTTTAGAGCCCAATATAGGTCATCATTACTGATTAAAAAAAAAATTACCATACCTAGGCCTCTGCAGCCACCGTCAAGATCTATGACGTCACAGTGATCGAGGTGGTAGAGTAATTTGAAGGCGTCATCCACGTCTCATTTTTCATTTCCGCGCTTGCCCAGCCGCTTCTTACTTGATAAGAGTAGGTTTTTGGGTATTTTAACATTTTTTTCTTTCCAATCCCTCTTTTCCTCACCAACATTGTAAGGTAGCACAGCGGACACTCGCCTCATTGACCTCTCTGCCTTTTCTCTCCTTGCTTTCCCTTCTCTTCTCTTGGATGAGTAACGTACTAATGCAGCTCAAATATTTGTTGTGTATAGTGTTTCTTTAAGATGTAGTGTACCGAGCTAGACAGGTCTCAAATCAAACACACTACGCACGGCCTTTCAGATGCTCCAGTAAAGATATCGTCTTTCAGACCGCCTCTGATGTTATGCGTAGTGGCTATGTGTAAGAGGCATATGGAACATAAGGACTGGAGGCTGCGCGATAGATTCTAGCTCGTGCAGCGTTACCTAAGTTAAAATAGAGTGTTTACTGAAAATCTAGTGGAAAAATGTTTAGCGGAACACTTACTGCAACATGAAAAGCCAACTAGCTCCACGGTCATATAGGATCTGCCTGTGGATGGAGCGTTGTAACATAATTTTTAAAAAAGGGGAAAACTGTCAGTTTCACAAGAACAAAAGGCCTTGACGAAAAAAATGGTCGCGATGGTATACGGGAACAATGAGCAGTCATAATCATTCTCAGCGAATGACACAATTGATCTGATATGATAACTGTAACAGAAAGTTGTAATAAATTGAGACCTTATTTCTTTATTATTCTTTTGAAACAGCGAGTTTTCTACCGTTCATTCCTTTTTTTCTCTGTATTTTCTTTTTCTGAGAACATATTTACATAATGTCTTGTTATATTTTGACCTCTTTATATTAATATATATATATATATATATATATATATATATATATATATATATATATCTCACTTGCCTAAGAGGTTAGAACCTTAGCCAAATCCCCCTTTATGTGGCCCATTCATTTACCAAACTTCCCCGTGCTAGGCAGTAAATCAAGAATAAGGTCTATACCCCGATATTTGAAGTAGAAGGACACTTTAGAAAAAATCAACTTTTCCACGAACGATTGAGGCTGAATGACGTCTACCCCTGCTTGGTTTTTAATCCCAAATTCCAAGACAATCAAAAGCCTCGACATCGCGTCATATCAATAAGTTGATTCGTTGATCATCTACGCGTCTTCCACCCTTGTCGTTTCCGTTTTTACTTGTCGGGAGATGGCTTCTATCGGTGTGAGCAGACATGTCGCTTCTAGAGCACTGTTAAAGCGTACAGATCTCTTTTCCCTTCAACCGTGGGACAAGTTTGAGCCGCAATTGCGACGTCAAGGGAATACATTAATCGAAGCTTGGCAATGAAACCGGCCTACACAAAGAGCACTTGAAAGGATGGGGAAGTCGCTGTGACAGGAGAAAGAGAATGCGAAGTACGCGAAGATGCGCTTCGGTGAACCGCAGTCAGATTAACGGTTTGAGCGCTTGCATCGCCAAAGAGTTATTTTTTTTTTTTTTAGTTTTATTCGTGGGCGCGCTACCAAGGACCGTCCAGCTCAATGGTTCTGAACTGCGGGTCTGACGAGACCTGAATAGCGTCGAAAAGGCAAGGAACGCAGCCCGACATCATTGGCGAGGTTTTCCTACGATTGCTCGAAAGAAGCAGAGGCAGGAACAAAGGGAAGTGAGCTGGCGTGTGTTTCGGCGTTTGGGTCTCGGAGTTGTGTTCAGTAGGGCGGAAGCTGATCGGCGACAAGTAAAGGGTGGAATATACTGCTCGACGAGGTCACGTCGCATGATCACGCCCTTTCGAAAATGAAAATGCACTGCATTTGTTCATGTCGCCCTTAAATAGAGGCATTACATTTGTAAAAAAAAAAAAATAAAGCTAAAGACACCTTTGTTGCGGAGAAGTGAAAACTGTCAGACCATTTTTACCGCTGTTCCAGTAAAGGGCTGAAGAGAATACTCCTTATAGATCTCTGTCACGGTATGAATACTAGCGATGCACCAAAGGTTATTCAGGTTTGTCGCCCTGAATAATTCGTTTCTGGTTCGCGGGTATTAAACGCGAATCAAAACACGTACTAAAGCATAAAATTATCTGCGAAAGAAAGAAATCCCGCGTAATTTTCGCTACGTGTAATTGCTGCTAGAAAATATCCACCTCAAATAGGCACTTCTGCTTTTGCTACTGCCTTTCAATCACGATAGGAGAAAGAAGAAAAGAAAATAGAGCAGAACACTTCAGCTCCCATGCCGGGGATTCAAAACTCTGGCGTCCATCCTATGGCATTGATGAAAATTTACCGGACTAATGTTATCGTAGAAGGTAATATTCACGAATGAGCGATGCAGGCCGCAGTTGTCGATCTCACGGGTGATATATTCGTCACCGGGAGCAGGATAGTTTATCCGATTTACCCCACCAAGCTCGTTTACAAATACCCCGAACTGATATTGAAAACGGCGGTGCATAATTGCACGAGTTGATTTCCTACTTTTCCCTTAACAGCACTTCCAGAAATATTAGGTTGTGACATGAAAACGAACTCGACATGGCGACGTTCACAGGCCAAGCAACACTGTGTAAGGTCTCTGTAACATTTACGTGGACACATCTCTAAGAATCTGTAGAATAAGTGTGAATCAATTTATCTTTCAGATATTTTCAATAGAGCAGTCGTACGAACACACAGTGTTGCGCTCTCATTATCGTAGTCACGCTATCTATAGCGCAATTGAAGACAAAGCAATAGTTGATGCTGTCAATAAATCAAAGCCGATGCTGTCACAGCGCTCTCACTTTGTTCAGAACACGATAGGCTCAGTGAACAGAGGAAAAGGAAGACATGCCCGCGAAGCGACGGACCAAAATACCGCGCGACTTGTACGACAGGATTCGGTAGCAGACAACATCATACAGATTCCCCAAAGCGCCATCTATCCTTGTATAACAATGGCATCAAAACGTCATATGAAGAGACAAACGCAGACGGCACACTAGCTAGTATTAAAGGGACTCTAGCAGAACATTGCTGTAGCATGATTGAGAATTCACTGTCGCACCGGCTTCCAACAGCAAGCCGGCTTATCAAAAGGGGCTACCGTTGGTATTTAGCGTATGGAGCACATGGAAGAAGAGGAATTCAGAACAAGCCCATCCCCGCAAAAGTTACATCACGGAATCCATTTATTTACCTACAGTATTTATGATGTAAGCCTCGCAAAAAAATCTTACGAAACCCGTTGTGGGAGCACAGCGCTATAGGTCAAGCTTTTTTGCGTGGTATTTCATAAGCGCTGGGTCCCTGGACAAAGCAGATTTTTCAAATGAAAGGGTTGAAACACGAAACGTCTTTTTTCTTCTTTTTTTTTCGAAAATAATGATGCACATCTGAGGGAGTGCACCTCGGCGCACTCTACTGCTACAGGTGTTGCAAAATCAATATTGAACGAGCGAATATTCACGAAGCAGCAAAAACATTTAGATGAACGACGCGATCCTTTTTAGGCGCTTACTTAATCAGCACGAGACGGTGCTGAGCACGAGTGGGAGTAATTGCGTTATATTCTAAATCTTTACGTCCACTTCTGATGTAAACTGTCGGCGAGTCTGAACAAATAACTGAAGTTAGCTTGCGAAAGAATTTGCGTCATGGATGGATGCGTACATGTCTGCAATATTAGGTTTTTGCGATCAAATAAAGGACAATAAGAGGCTTCAGATCAATGGCGTTGATCCAGCGTCTTTAATATGGCGTAGTAACGAAGAAGAAACTGAAAACTACATAAAACGAAAACCTTTGCCGAGTGTACTCGATGTAAACAACTCAATCAGTAGCTTTTTTATTATTTGGGAGCGTCTCATACAAGCACAAGTAGCAGGCTGTTTCTCTGTACTATATACTTGGTTAATTCTCTCGCTGTAAAAGATAAATATCGCTACTAGCGAAGCAATGATATTAGTAAGCTTTTCTTAAAGAAACAGATGAAAAGCTCGTGTGAGCACCTAAAGATTCATATTCCCGCAGCAGTGGGCGACCACCCTCGGCGCTCAGCTGCAAGGAACAGGTGACAGGCGGCGGCAGCGTGGCGCAGAAGGGCGAAGTCGTTGGCTTTCTTTCTTATTTATTTCTACACCCTAAAGTTCCAGAGGGCATTGTCAATGTTGTTACACAGGGCGGGAGTGTTATACAACAATAAAATAAGCCAAGGTTAGAGACGCCAAGGAAAATAACAAAATATAAGTACAATAGAAATGAAGCATTTACACATCGAGACAGAACAAAGGAGGGATTCTGTAGGAGTCCACTTAGGGGACTGTCCATTCCGGCCGCTGCTGATTGGGTGCAGCTGCATGATCGAGGAGGAGACGAGCGGCCCCAGCCAATCAGCAGCGGTCGAAATGGACAGTACACTAGGTGGACTCTTACAAAATACCTCCCCAGCACTACAGATGTCATCTCACACTCAACAGGTATACCATATAAAATATCGATTTCATGTATATTGACGGGGTTAAGGTTATTGAAAGTCAACTAGATCCATATACATCGGCAATTCTGCCTTAAAAGATGACACAGCAGTAAGGAAGAAGCAGGAAATAAAGAGAAAAGGCAGGGATGCTAACCAGGAATGCGTCTGGTTGGCTACCCTACTCTGGGGGACGGGAAAGAGGGAATAGAAATATAATATAGAGAGAGGCAGGGGAAGGAATGAAAGCCACATCAGTAAAGGTAACTATTTTTTGCGGCAGATCATTCCATTCTTTTACTAACACCACAAATGGCGAGCTGTGACCTTTCAATGTCCATGCGAAAATTCGGGACATTGCGAAACACTCCTAAGGGAGGCACTGTTGCTATAGTGGCGGAAAGAAAAATATGTCGCAGTTTCGTTCGAAATCCGACGCATTGATGACGACAGCAAATTATCAGACAGCTGTACGCAGTAAGGTTAGTAGTCTTAGTAACTGTAAACTGTTATATACATTCACTTACTAACTAAATTAACAAAGATGGTCTCACGCGCACAGAGGCAAGCATGAACCCATCTCGCTCGATTACCGAGGCCGCTTGCTGTGAGAACGCTGGCGTGATCAAGAATGGCAGCAGCAGTGAGCGGATTCCCCTTCCTGCTGCCTCTCCCTTCATTGCGCACTGGGCACGCGAGAACACAGTGCACACGAATGCACCAGCTTTCTCGGGTCGGCTAGCCTTCTAACCCACCGCGCGCTATCTCCGAGATAGGAGGCGCGCGGTCCTGCTCAGCCGAACCATGCGGCTGGAGCAGAAGCGAAATCGCGCGGCCGGTTTTCTCACGGCCTTCACCTTCTCCCCCGCTTCTTTTTGAGCGCACGAAAAGTAGGCGCTCCCCCTCCCTGCCTTCCTCTCTGGCGCGCGCGAGAAGACGCCCCCGCCACAAGTCACGATCCTTTTCGGCTCACGCTCTCATATTTCCCTCGTATATACCTGCAGTACGGCTCGAGGACGCGATCTCATGGATGCTGGACTTTATGCGGAACATAACGGCGACAACGACGACGACGGAAATTCGCGTGGAGCTTCGTTATAAATGATTTCGCAATAGAAGTGCCTGCATTATGGGAATTTACCACACGTTAATTAAATCGCGTAATTAAAATTATTGCGCACTTTCCGTCGCTACGCGGTGTCTCATATACATGGAAATGAGCAGCTTTAACAGTGTACGCTGTGTGCGCTGTTGCAGTGATTACATTAAACAAGTAATACTGCGTCTTTAGCGCAGTTTTCTATTTACCTGCATAATGCCTTCAACACTGTTTACCTTAAGAAGTGATGAATAAGCACCGATGCTCATTGGGTAGCCTTAGCACATACTCAAGATCGGTTAGCGTAGCCATCTGTTCTTGAAGGTCTTGAGAGATCAGGGGGGTTGACCCCCCTGCTCTTTCTTGGAACCGGGGCAGCTACCCGACCTAAGACGACGCCACTACCACTCGACAAACCTGCTTTTACTTTTGAATAAAAGCCTGTTGACACTCCGTCTTCAAGCTGTCAAAACATGTATTCCTTGCTTTCGCTAAACCGAGCTCCCAACAGGTCCTTGCTCTGAAAGAAATTTCAATCTTCGTTTGATGTAAAAGAGGTGTATTGTGCTTGTTGCCTTTAACTTGAAGCCATACTTAAGGGCAGAGTGGTCGGTGCGGCAATACGCTCCTCAAAAAGCATCTTGAATCACTGATAGCCGCTCAGACTTAACCGACCGCTGCAAGCGCTGTGATTGTGATCTTCGTTCCTCTTTCTTTTCTTTTTGTTTTTGGTGTGTGATACAACTGTCCTGTTTGCACAGAAAATAAACTAACACGCCAAATAACTAAGGCCTTCCATATAAGAAAGTGCGCAGACTCGCACCCTTGTGAGCCACCTGTTGTACACTCTGACAAAAAAAAAAAATTTGCTTTTTGAAGTAGCATGTCACATCTTGATAATTCCCGCTGTTTCTTTGAATAGTTCTGCACATGCTCATTGCAGTTAGCCGGTGTATATATGTACAATATTTCTCTGAGAAACTTAGATGCGAGTCGGCACTTGCTTGTAGACTACCTGTGTCCGTCGTCCTTTGTGCGCACTGAAGTTTCACCAACTCACCCAACTTTCAGTTCCCAAGCGGTTCATCTTTTGAAGCTATATTTGTCGTCAAACGCGAAGGAAATGCAACGTGTTTCCAACTGATCCTGAACATAGCAAGACCAAGGCTCCGTCACACAATAGCTGTCTATAGTAATTGCTCAATAAAACAAAATCGAGATGTTGCGTCGCATTCAAGCCTTTTTCAGTGTCTCAAAGTTACTTGTCTTCAACGTGAAGTCAACGTCACCGCACACGAAGGTTTGGACGTCGGAATTTCATGAAGCATTCGCGCACGCTCTGCGATCCCCCCTATCTGCACCAACCATAGAATGCCCTCCTCGTTACTCTGCACCATGTTGAGGTGCGGCACAGGGCATGGATGCTGGGACGGCGGGCATTACCTGGACGCTGCGAGCACATGCCCAGCGACTGCGTCAATCACGAGAATTTCGAATTTAGGAGTCTCAACTCAGCAGTGAGTGGTTGGTGAATGTTGAAGAAAAGCACGTCAGGGGGCAAGGTTTCTCAGCTCTTTCCGTATTCTTTAGCCGACTTCAGCGTTTCCTTGCTGTCCCAAGCAGACCAAAATGGCAGCGTCCTTCGTTCTGCTTATATGATCGTGAATATCTGTGGAGTGTCCTTGCGTGACGCCGAAAGATTTCCGGTAGAGCTCGCTGACCTTCCCACCGTCAATCTACTACAACCCACCGGGTCGGTATTCGTGCGTCTACTGATGAACAGCCAGCCCGAGACTGTCACGAACGAATATATATATATATATATATATATATATATATATATATATATATATATATATATATATATATATATATATATATATATATATATATATATATATATATATATATATATATATATATATGTACTACAGAGATATTTAGTATGTTTCGATCGTTAAGACTTTCGTGGCGCCTAACGCACAGGTGGTGCTTTCCCATGTGCCGTAGACCAACCCGAGTCCCTTTTATGGTGCAATGCCGCCTTCAAAGCTTGAAAAAATAAAAACAATTACTGTAGTAATATATAGACCGCCTATGGGAAGAAAAAGTCATATCTATTTTGGGGAGCCTACTCTCCAGTTTTTCGCCGAGCTATACGCTTTTAATTACGGGATACATCAAAATAGATATGGTGTCCGGTGATTCATTGGCCAGAGAACTGGTGATGTTATTGTCTGTTTAGAATTGCACAGATCACCATCAACTCACCCGCTAGAATAACTACAACTACCACTACACAGCACTCACATCTCAAATCATCATAAAAACGAAAAAGACCTGAACAGTGGGATTTTCTCACACGACATAAGCGGTCATTTACCAATATTATTCAACAACTGTTCAGGAACCGGTCCACTCAACCAAATACGTTTTAAAGGACGTATGGATGATACTGCAAGAACATCATCCTTTATATTGCGAATAAAATTGATTAGAAGAATGTTTCTTACGAAAAAACGCACATAAACCCTATAACTTAATTTTCCAGTTATTAAAGGAAAAGTGTGAACAAGCATTCGCATCAAAGCAGATAGATAACCATAAGTCTAACAAGTAGCGAAAGCCCTATATGATTTCGTCACTTCGTAAACGAATTAAAGAAAAAAATACTCGTATCATACATTCATTCGGTCCCAAAATCCAGAATTTGTGAAATTACAGAAACACTCTGAATTCCGATCTGAAGATAGCCAAAAAAAGTACTTCCAAAACATTTCTGAAAAAAAAATACTTGACAATCGCAAGAAGTCCGGCAGGTTGTTGACACACTGACTGGCAAAAACAAACAAAAGTGCAATGAATTCACCATAGCTGCCTTCAGATGGTTCAGTCCTAAGTGGTCAGGCTTTGGTGGACGGTATGAGCGACTTCTTTGACAGCCCGGGAGCAGATCCAGTTTACAATGAAGATACGAGAATTTTTTTTATTGAAATGACAATAAAAGAAAGAGACGTAGTCACCTTATAGTGGTGACGGCTACTCTTTTTCGCATAACGAAAACAACAATAGAAAAATATATATATGGAAGGAAAGGAAAAGAAACCACGTCATAGAGACCGAAATCTACAGCGCAGGGTCCTGTACACCCATGAACATATCAATATAAAAGGCAAATGCAAGTTGCACCACAATGAGTTTGTAAACAAAGTCACAAGCACACACGAGCGGCTGTCATGTAGACTGGGATGAGAATACAAACAGATGAGGAATTACACAGAGTTAAAATAATGCAAGCACAAAATTTAAAAAAAAAAGGTATAACACGTAATATATAAGCGCTAATAACTACAATTAATAGAAGCAAGTTATAGTAACATCGTGCGACTATTTCAGAGCGATATCTAGTACTTGTCAAGGATGCCTGTCTCTTCGTAAAAATGATTAAGTGCGCTCAATTCTTTTCGCGTTGCTATTATCAGTACGAGTATAAATTCTGCAATGCATGTCATTCCCATAAAATCTTGTTTTCTTATAACCGACTGGCCCCGCAGAAATCGCGCGGACTATTGAGAAGCTGGCATCGATGTATAGTTCTAGTACCTATTAGGTATATATCACTATTAATATGTAATGTTCTTGTCCACATTATTAACCTTACTCTGAGCATAGGTATCTTTCCACCAGCTTTAAAGCAATTTAAATCAAGAGTTACACCCATCTATAAAAGTGGTAGATGGGATATATTCACAAATCATCGACCGGTGTCAGTCCTACCCACTATGTCCAAAATTTTTTTGAAGCATTATGCATAGCAGACTAATATATTTCATAATTAAGCACAACAAATTAGCAATGGGTCAGTATGGCTTCCAGAAGAACAAATCAACGTAGCAACATTTGACGTTCGTTAAAGCTGAAATAATAGCAACTATATACTGAAAACAGAAAATATATGCTTGGTTTGTTCTTAGACATTAAAAAGGCTTTTGACTACATTCATGATAAAATATTGCTTAATAAATTGTCAAGGTGTGGTATAACCGTATAACTGGAAATGCATTAAAACTAGTTGAGAATCGTTTAAAAAATTGTTTTCAAGAATTTAAGGTAAATATTACATCTTTTTTCAAAACGAATGACAACACAAGGTGTTCCGCAAGGATGATACTAGGGTCCCTTTTGTTTTTGATTTATGTAAATGATTTAGTAAATATTCCTCACTCCCCTAAAATGATCACATATGCAGACGACACAAACGTGTTCTTCGCATCTAAAGAGCTGCAAACACTCAAAACACACGTAAAAAATTATTTGTCAGCTCTTTCGCGCTGGCTAAGAGTCGATCAGATGCAATCGAATACAAAAAAAGACCACATACATCATAATTCATACAGTTCATAAGATCATTAGGAAGGAGTTGAAACTAACATTTGAAGGGGAATCTATTAGTATAGTCCGCATCCAAAATTTTGTCACTATAATAATTGAAGAGCACCTACCTTGGGATGTTCATATCAATAGTTTAACGGTAGAACTAGCAAAGTGTGTAGGGTGTTTATACAAAGCGGCCGCTTTCATCCTTGTGTGGCTAATGAAATCTATGTAGTACCCATTATATTATTCCAAATTGTATTATGGAAATTTAGTATGGGGAGCGACAACACAGGGTAATTACAATAAATTATTGGTATTGCAAAACCGAGTACTTCGCTGCTATGAACGCTATAAAGGGAACACGCGGAATCTCAGAACGCCACCTTTTTTTGAAAAAAAAAGAAACGTGTTATGTTAAGCGCTGACAAATATTTTATTACAAGCTACTTCAGTGTGTGCATCATGAAAATTTTTACATAAATAGCAGCATTGATAAATCTTCTTACTACTATAGAGAACAAAAACGACGCATGCTAATAACACGGGCTAATACTGGAAAACAATTCTTGATATATCAAATAAAGACGCTCCTTAATAAATTTGAAAGAGTTTAGCACTTCGAAGTTAGTCCAAACCTCTTTAAGAAAAGCTAAAGAAAGTGTTACTAACCAATGCATCCCCTTTCACTTTATCCAATTAAAACAAATTTTGTCTCCTTGTAATAGATGTATTTCTTTTGTTGTACTGTCTAGGGCAACGCACACTGTTAAATTGACTATTCAAAAGGCTTATATGAAGCTATATTGTATTGTTAGGTAGTGTTTAAATTTCTTAGAGTAAATTGTGAATATGCCACTTTTTTTATAAAAGAGATTTCTACATGGTGCGAACTTCTTACAATGTATGTAAAATATGATATTTTTGTATAGCCAGTGCAGAGGCCTCTGTCAGGTATTGCTTTACCTTTAGCTTCTGTACCTTTCTTAGAAAAACTCAAATCCGCCGTGGTTGCTCAGTGGCTATGGTGTTGCGCTGCTGAGCACGAGGTCGCGCGATCGAGTCGTGGCAACGGCCGCCGCATTTAGGTGCACGTTAAAGAACCCCAGGTGGTGGAAACTTCCGGAGTCCTCCACTACGGCGTGCCTCATAATCAGAAAGTGGTTTTGGCACGTAAAACCTCATAAATTTTTAGAAAAATTCAAGAAAAATAAAGCATCTGATTCTGATTCTTTTCCGCTATAGCCGCTCTACGCTTGCACGCTCGGTCGCGTCAATCTGTCTTCAGTCCAGAAGTTGTTTTAACTGAAGAAAAAAATTGCAGTGTTCTAAGAAGAATGTCAAAAAAATTAAATTATGGGGTTTCACGTACCAAAACCACTTTCTGATTATGAGGCACGCCGTAGTAGAGGGCTCCGGAAATATCGACCACCTGGGGTTCTTTAACGTGCACCTAAATCTAAGTACACGGGTGTTTTCGCATTTCGCCCCCATCGAAATGCGGCCGCCGTGGCCGGGATTCGATCCCGCGACCTCGTGCTCAGCAGCCCAACACCATAGCCACTGAGCAACCACGGCGGGTAGAATGTCAAAGGGGGTCGTGTATAAAACATTTGTTCTTCCTAGTTTGAAATATGATTTCGCCTTATGGAACCCACATCAAAACCTTCCGCAAGAAAAAGTAATAATTCAAGAGCTAGCTACCTGTACCTTTGATCCGCTCTAAATACCAGCGGTCCGATTCAGTTACAGATATAGTAATTACATGTTAATTACCTTTGCATTGTTGCGGGAAAAAACATCGAATATTTTTGGGGGGCATTTTGCAATTGAGGAAGTGGGCGAATGAATAATAGTAGAGCCATTGAGCCTTATTTGTCGCCAACAGATGGTTTTTGTTACAAATTTTAGCCTGACGTAATAGAAATATTGAGTGCACTGCCCAACTATGTTGTTGATAAAGATGATATCCAATATTCTGAACCATGCTTTAGATATGCATTTTGGCATTGTATAACTTTATGTGTATTTGTACCTGCGTTTGTATCTAGGCTGTGCTCGATTAGCTTTGATGTTTCTCTTCCCCCTTCCTCCAGCACAGAGTAGCTGGCTAGAGGACATGCCAGCATAAGGTAGCAGCTACTGAAACTTGGCATCTGCATGCAGCTAATATATGTAACAAGGTGGACATCGCAGTTAATTTCAGTGAAGTTGGCCGTCGGAAACTTCTGCATAATATTCCTGTACGATCGGAAATGTGACGCTTCAGTATCACGTTTAAACTCAGTGTAAGATAATAGCGTGTTCACACGTTATAACTGTGACCCACAGCGAGCTTATATGAAGCCACCAACTTCACGCATGTTGATACAGGCTCGGCTCCAGCTGATTAATTACCATATAAAAACGTTGCTTCTTGTGCAGTAAGGTTACACCTAATTCACGTGGATCAATCACTGTTGTTTTCGAAATTATCGCATTCATTGTCTCTCATTACTAGTTAGAATTTTGCCAGTTTTACGGCCTAGAGCTACAAAAAGATGTAATAGCAAGATCTAGGTTGCATATGTAGCTGGCAAAAGCTTATAAAATTTTTTTGGTTTATGTGTGCTTCTACAGATACTAAGCGCCTAAAAAGAAAATGTTATCAATTGCTTTTATTACATCCGTAGTACGCCTCAGTACGCTTCATTCCATCGAGTTTTCAGCAAAAGGCTTAATTTTATTACTACGGATCATTTTGTCTTGTCGGGAAACCGAAATACCCGATTTTAGTAGAAGGCGTGTAAAAAATAAAATCTAGGACGCTTCGTTCTTTATCTAAGTCTTCAACATTTATAATATACGCCATCACTCAGTGTAACATGAAAGTGCTGAACACCAACGCCAAATGAAAATATATCACACTCCCGTTTGCTAAAGACTCTCTGTGAGGACGCCATCCCACCTCAGCTATCGCTCCTTTCACGCACAACTTGCTTCATTTTGAATTCTCCTTGGCATCGATCATATATTTCACTCACAAATAACGTATTGCAATTGCAGTCGATATCGCGAAATTCCAGGCGGTGTTTTTCTTCCTGACTTCGGGTTAGCAGCATGAGAAAATGAGGCCACCGACGTTCACACAGCCAGAGGTAGAACGAGACTCCCACGTGGCCGAAGGATTACTTTCTCCAAACTTTCTCCTTTTCGCAAGAATTACATTTTTTTATTCTTCCACACACCTAGAGCCTCACGCATACCCGACGTTCCTGCGACGCGAAAGGTTTTTAAACCCGTAATTTAAGACTCTGACTCCGGCAAGTAAGTAAGCGAGAGCTCCGAAACGACCGAGCCTGACATAAGATCGAGAATTCCTGCGAGAAGCGGCATAGCGAAGCATCCCGGGGTATCCTACGTACACTGCGGTGCGGGATGGCTCGACCAGCCGCTTTCGCGGAGCTTCCTTATCTCGGGTAAACTGGCGACACGACGGAGCGCTCTTTCCGGAAGGCCGGAGGGAGAGCGGTGGCCACATAGTGTGGAAACTTGCGAGCAACGCAAAGCTGCTATACGCGGTCTGGTCTCGGTGATTCCAGATCCTCTATTTTCCGGTTGGTGGCCTCAGCATCGTTGTGCCCGTAGTGCAATGGATGAAACGAGAGCGGACGGGTGGAAGAATAGGCTCGCGAAGCGCATAGACAGTCATGGTGACGCTACCCCTGTTCCGCTACGTGTCCGTGCTCGTCGGGCGATACGGCGAGAAGCGACGTCATGGAGGAAATGTGGCACCTGTCGTACCGCTGTCCGCGTGTATGTCATGAATTGCGGCGCCTGGATGTAATTACTGTTGAACCTGCTCTTCAACGACGTTGTCATTGATAAGCGTGTGCATATATATATATATATATATATATATATATATATATATATATATATATATATATATATATATATATAGGTGTGTGTGTGTGTGTGTGTGTGTGTGTGTGTGTGTGTGTCGAGAGAGAGACAGAGAGAGAGAAAGCAATAGGAGGGCAAGTGGAAAAAGTGAGAGAATGAACACTCAAAGGGTAATGAACTACAGGCGTGGACATCTTGCTTTGGCTTCGGGACAAAATGTGACCGTACCTTTAGAAGTACTAACTGTTAGGTGTTTTGGTAATCGATACTCAAAGAAGAATGGCGCAGCCGTTGATGCGGCTGTTTCAACGACAGATTTATCGCACGCATCAGTAATAGAAAGTTCGAAAACCTCATGTATATATATATATATATATATATATATATATATATATATATATATATATATATACATACACGTTCGCGCCTGTTCGCGCCGCACGTTCGCGCCTGAAAACACAATGTAGTAAAATTTACATGTGAATGACCGCCTGATTCCGCGAATCGTCGCAAGGGTACAGATTTCGTTTATGTGTAATGTTACAGTGGTAAGAAAAAAAAATGTGACGAATTTGGTGTTGTTGCGCAGCAGGCTACTCATACACAAACGATGAAATATGATGAGGATTCACATTGCAAGACGTGGGCTTCTAATGAGGTTAGCGTTAAGTAAGTTCGTTGATGTTCTGTTATCACTGTTCAATAACCTATAACTGTGCTGCCGGCGTACAGACAACGCGTATAAGTGTTGGTTTCACAAGTTCGCAGTTTGGCAGATTTTTGGAATTTTCTTGTGTACAACTTTTGTTCCCGGGGTGCACGGACGCCCGCGCGCCCGCGCGCACGCACGCACGCACGCACGCACGCACGCACGCACACAAGCACGCACGCACGCACACACGCACGCACACACGCACAGACAGACAGACAGACAGACACAGATAGATAGATAGATAGATAGATAGATAGATAGATAGATAGATAGATAGATAGATAGATAGATAGATAGATAGATAGATAGATAGATAGATAGATAGATAGATAGATAGATAGATAGATAGATAGATAGATAGATAGATAGATAGATAGATAGATAGATAGATAGATAGATAGATAGATAGATAGATAGATAGATAGATAGATAGATAGATAGATAGATAGATAGATAGATAGATAGATAGATAGATAGATAGATAGATAGATAGATAGATAGATAGATAGATAGATAGATAGATAGATAGATAGATAGATAGATAGATAGATAGATAGATAGATAGATAGATAGATAGATAGATAGATAGATAGATAGATAGATAGAAATGCGACACACACGCTTCAAAGTCACTGCTTCAAAATATTTGCCAAATAAAGAACAAAGAGGAAAACACTAATCCTGATTCAAGAAGATGAAGTGTATCTGTTCGGTCGCTGTTTTTTATGTGGTGCTCTGAGTTTTCTGGTTTTTTTTATTGTTACGGTTACCTTTGACGACGATTGATTAACAAGACATCGGGTGAAGATTCAACGAGCCAGGCGCCTTACAGGTACGACATTTCTTTTTTGAAGATCTGACTATTACCCTGCCGCTACGGTGGTCGGAAGCCGAGAACATCGTCACGAGCCTTATGCTCGTCCAAACGTAACAAGCCATATGAATGACACTACGGGCCGTAATGAAAAGCCTGGAGCCTTGCAAGCGTCACAAAGCTTCATAAAGCCGGTACGTTTGGTTCTCCCCAACTCAGAATCAACTTCAGCGAATTCAGGAATGATGGCTGATGGTGAAGCCGAGACCAAGAAACCTCGCCTAGAAGACGGCAAGTACGATGATAGAACATCGACTTATGAGCTAAGTGATGAAGAAGAGATGGGTGAAGATGCACAATTTACTGTGGTCACGTATAAGAAAAAGCGAGCCGAAGGCATTGCGGTTGTCTTTCGCCCAACAAGTGAAGGTACTACTTTTTGGCAAGTAAATCCAAACCGAGTGTCTGCCGAAATAGTTTCTGCTGCCAAAGAAAAAGTACAGTCTTTCAGGACGACCAGAGATGGAAGTTTCAGTGTCAGCGTTGCTTCCTTAGCATCGGCGAAACGCCTTTTGATGCTCTCAAGTCTAGGTGGCCTGGAAGTCAAGCCATTCATCCCAGAGTCGTACACGCGAAACGTTGGGAAAGTAAAACATGTGCCTCTGCAGTACACAGACGATCAACTCCTAGACTTCTTGAAAGACGCAGGAGTTATATCGGCACGCAGACAGATAAGGTATTCCCGCCAAGAAGATGGAGCAGTGAAGTCATATCCACTTCACACGGTAATCCTGACTTTCAGAGACGACCGCCCTATTCCTGGAAGAATTTACTTGGGTTTCACCAGTCACCCTGTCGAGGAATATCTAGGACCCGCACTTCGCTGCTATAATTGCCAGAGATTCGGGCACATGGCGAAAACCTGCCGTAGCACACGTAGATGCAAAATCTGCTCAGAAGACCATGACCACAAGGAGTGCAAGTCACTTCTTCAACCTAAATGTGCAAACTGTGCGGGGAACCATGCCGCCTCCTTCTCAGGCTGCCCACAGAAAAAAGCAGCGGCACAAATGCGTCGACGTGAACTAATTCATGGAAGACAACCGCGATGCAATGAACCCGCACCAAACCTCGAGATTGTTCATCCAGTGCCAGATCACCCACCTCAGCGGCACCGGAACCACCACAGCCAAGAGCACCAACAAGATATCCCTCCTCTAGAGAACAACCAACAGTGCAATCAAGAGACCAATCAAGAGGATCACAGTCAAGCGCCCAGTCTTATGCATCAGTGCTACGGAAACCCAGAGGACAACAGGCAGAAAGTAATATACAAGAAAGCTCCTGTACTCGCACACATTTCTCTCATCGACATTACGCATCTACTGCAGAAGTAACACCAGCTACTAGCGAACATACCACAGCATCGGTGACACAACTGATTACGCCAATGCTTTTCGCAGCTTTTAAGGCAATCCTATCTGCTTTGCCGGAAGCAAACAACCTACCAGAAGTAAAAGCCTTGTTGCCTCTAGAAGCACTGTTATGTCAACAATCCGGGCCGAAACTGCAGCAGACACTACATGAATAACCGCTACAAAAATGTCTCCATATTTCAGTGGAATGCCAACAGTCTTCGAAGAAAGTGCGCTGACTTTCGTAAACTGCTTGTGCAATACAATTCAAGAGGCGGGAATCACTGACGACTTTCGCCTCTGGAATTATGTGATATATAAGACTTCTCGTCAAGGTGCTGTTAGCAGAGTGCTCCTGTGCGTCAGAAAGGACCTACCATCTTATCAAATTCAGTCCAGTGATTCAGACTTCCTGGAATTCATCGCATGTAAAGTATCCTTTGGCAAGCTCTGTATAACAGTGATTAATCTATATCTACAACCTTCAAACCGGATTTCAGTAGAAACGCTAGTGGATATCTTCAAAATAGCTCATTCTAATATATTTATATGTGGCGACTTCAACGCACACAACATCATCTGGGGCAGTGATCATTGTGATGCACGGGGTAATGTTATTGAGTGCGCCATAGATAAATGCAACTTGACTGTTTTAAACGATGGGTCGCCAACATTCCTTCGTGGATATAATTACTCAAGCTGCATAGATGTTACCCTGTGTTCACGTGATCTAGTGAATGGTGTGGGATGGACAACAGATATGGAAACGCGCGGAAGTGATCATTTTCCCATTCTTGTTAACCACCCTAGCATGCACTATGATATCAGGCGTTACAGCAGACTAACCAACTGGCAAGCTTTTCGGTACCGCCTAACGGATCAAATTAACCAACATGCAACAGTGGAAAAATTTACAGAATTTTTGCAGGATAATATGAACATATGCACAAAGAAGGTCCCAATACCAAAAGATTATGCTGCAGTTGACGGAGAATATGAACACCTAAGAGCCATCCGACGCCGATCCGAAAGAGCTTACCGACGGAGCGGAAGTTTAGAAGCATACAGAAACGCTCAGAAAATACACAATGTAATGCGCAGACGAATGGAAAGCTTAGGCAAACGGAGCTGGCGCGATTTCTGCGGCACGCTATCTCCTCACACGGCTGTCCCACAAATTTTTCTAGTAATTCGTTCTTTAAGCGGACCTGTAACACAAAGCTTCCCATTTCGTGCTCTCGCTGTAGCCCGGGACACGTGTGAAATAATAGTTGCAGATGAATTTTGTGAGCTTATTTCCAGATCTGCTTTTTCATCACTGTGATGTGTGGTGCGCGACATAGTGCCGTGATCGGGACAGCCGAGAGCAGACGACGCTGAGTGCACGCGCGCCGAGCTGGAAGGAGCAAAACGACGACGCCGAAGAGCGCCCGGCACGTGAACGCGCGGCGCAGGAAAAACAACAAAAAGAAAAAAAGCAACCAATTAGAAAAGACCACGGGGCGTCGGGCCGCCAATCAGTAAATGCCAAATCGGCCATACCACAAGAAAAAGCGTGGTGCGCTGGCGGAAGGGGGGCGACACGCAAGAGGACACGCAGGGAGACGCCGGGGAGACGCCAGGAGAGTCCCAGGAAGCAACGGCGGGAGGAGGTCAACCACCGGAGCGGGCGTTGAAGACGGGCCGTCGGGTTCCGGACCCGAGCCCACCAGGACTTCACCCGCCCGGGGCCTCCTGCCAACCGGTTCCTGTGCGTCGCCCGTCTACGTGAGCGTGCCGTCAGCTCCTGAAGGCCGGTGAGCTTTTGCGCCAGTGGGCAGGACGAGAACAGTCGGGCTTCGGGCCCGAGTTCTACGCCAGCTGCCCGGCCAGAACGCCACCCCCGTCTGCCGTGCCGCCTGCTGCCCGAGGCCGGCGTTCGAGCTTCCGCGCCGTGGGCGAGAGGGGAGCAGTCGGGCTACGGGCCCGAGCTCTCTGCCCGGCCAGAACGCCGCCGCCGTCCACTCCTGCCACCCAGCCGCCAGCGTTACCTCGCCTCGCCAGAGCTGGCACGCTCCCGGCGCCCGGTCGGTCAACCTACGCCACGACCTTTGGTGAGACCGGCGCCACTCCTTCTGCCAGCTCGTCGCCGCGTTGCCGCGTCGAGACTGCGACGCGTCCCCGCCCTCGTGGCAAGCCCGGACTCGCGCCCTTGTTAAAGCCCTAAGTGTGCTCCTTATCGCAATGTTTTCTTGAATGTTTATTTTATGCATGCTTTCCGTTTCGTTCTATTTGCTTTACGCCTTTTTTATTTTTGATTAAAAGTATTTGTGTGTGTGTTCAAACCAACGGCTTTGTCTTCAATTGGGTTCTCGGAGGCTCCGCCTAAGAGAACCATTAAAACATTGAGAACACGAACCTTTGCACCCCATAAGTGGGGTCGTCACAATCACAATGTGCAGAATTTGATATTTCAGTAGAGTTGGCTAAGCGAAAAATTACTGCTTGCTACTGGGCCCAACATCCTCAATTAGATCACACTTTCACATTAAGCGAGCTCCAATGTGCATTCGCATCATG
Source organism: Dermacentor andersoni (assembly GCF_023375885.2). Lineage (NCBI taxonomy): Eukaryota > Metazoa > Arthropoda > Arachnida > Ixodida > Ixodidae > Dermacentor > Dermacentor andersoni. The sequence goes on from NC_092817.1 coordinate 79,701,903, forward strand.
TCGCCAAAAGTCCGCTGCTGGGCCGGACGGCATTACATACAATATGCTAAGAAACCTCGGACCGACAGGTACAAATGCGCTCTTAGACATCTATAATAACTTATGGATAGAGGAAACTGTACCTGACTCTTGGAAAGTCGCTCGAATCATACCAATTTTAAAACCTGGTAAGACGCCCTTGTGCCTTGAATCCTTCCGCGCCGTTAGTTTGACAAGTTGTTTATGCAAAATAATGGAGAAAATGATTGACGCGCGACTTCAATGGTGGTGTAATGAAACGAAGGTGTTGTCCAACTACTTAGTAGGTTTTAGAAAACATAGATGCACAATGGATGCAATATTAGATATAGTAACCTGTGTGGAGCACGAGCGTGCACGTGGAAACATGACTATAGCAGTATTTCTAGACATCAAGAGGGCATTTGACACCGTTAGTCACGTTCATGTTCTTCTAAGCATGTTGGAACTTGGTCTGTCTGGCAGGTCCTTGCGATGGATTTCGGAATTTTTATCAGGTCGCAAAATATTTGTTCAGACGGGTGAAGGAAAGAGTGCTGAACATATTGTCAAACAGGGAGTACCACAGGGAAGCGTACTCAGCCCCTTCCTTTTTAACTGCGTCATGGCTGATTTAACGCGAAGACTGCCATCACAGTTAAAGTTTTCACTGTATGCAGATGATGTGTGTATTTGGACGTCTGGGCCTAAAGCTCAACTACTCCAGATGGCATTGCAAGACGGCATAAATATCATCAACCAATTTTTGAGAGAAAGAGGAATGGTACTATCACACGCAAAGAGTGCTGTATTGCCCTTCACTCGGAGGCAGTTAAAAAATTTCACTCTTAATCTGGAAGGACACCCTCTAATGATTGTCACACAGCATCGATTGCTTGGCATAATACTTGATAGGCAGCTATCCTGGGCACCCCACTTAAAAAAACTCGAAAACGAGGTCAATGCCATAGTGACTGTACTTCGCAGACTTGCAGGCACATCATGGGGCGGATCAGTATCGTCCATGCTGACTGTTTACAATGCATTATTACGACAAAAAATTGCATATTCCGCGCCCATCTTACACGGACTTTCCCACAGGTCAGAAGAGAGACTTCAAAGACTTTTAGCTAGGGGACTACGCCTATGTCTAGGAGTTCCACGAGCGACTTCGAGTTCTCTTGTAATAGCTGAGGCTCGCCAATCACCATTTCCAGTTATGCGAACTACAGAAACATGCCGGCATTATTTCCGTCTTCAAACCCAGCAGCACAAAAACCACCCATTGGCTCTAGACATAATGAAACGAGATAGAAGTTATGTCCATATAGAAATTCAAAAAGATCTTCACATATTGCCAGGAAATGAATTTTGGAACTCAGACATCGAATATCTTCCATGGCTGCTTACAGTTCCAAAAATCGAATTGTCAGTAGAAGGGATATTCAGCAAAAGAGACATGTTCATTCAAGCTGCTCAACAACTAGCACTATACCAGATATATATGCGGTATTCAGGATACACACACGTCTATACAGACGGCTCCAGTACAGCAGCCTCTTCAACTTCATCATTCATTATACCGCACCTCAACAAACAAGAATCATTTAAGTTATCTCGTGCGACTTCGTCCACAACGGCTGAACTGTTCGCAATCCTATGTGCGGTAAAATTTATATTATCAGTAACAGAAGCGCAAAAATGGGTAATTTTCAGCGATTCACAGG